>NC_092112.1:42927736-43155236 GCF_045679555.1 Salvelinus alpinus | reverse complement strand
GATTTCCCACTGCAGTATTTATACAGCCTGGGGCAGAGGAAGGGCTGCCATCTGCTCTGAAGATAGCCCCAGAGTTACACACACACACACACACACACACACACACACACACACACACACACACACACACACACACACACACACACACACACACACACACACACACACACACACACACACACACACACCCTTCCCCTTCACATACTCTTCACGCATTTTCTCTATGCCACACAATCTTCACACCAACATTCACACACACCCACACACTCTCCCACTCACTCTCTCACTTCCTCACACACACATGTGCGTTTGCCCTCTTCCCAGAACAGATCCTGAGGTCCAGTATTATTCAGGAAGAGGAGTGGAAAAAGAGATTCCTGTTCTCTCTCTCTCTCTCTCTCTCTCTCTCTCTCTCTCTCTCTCTCTCTCTCTCTCTCTCGCACTCCCTCCCTCACTCTTGCACTCTCTCGCTCTCGCTCTCGCTCTCTGTCTTGCTCCCTCTCTCTCTTTGTCTCTCTGACCTTCTCGCTCTCTCTCTCAATTCAGTTCAATTTAAGGGCTTTATTGGCATGGGAAACTTATGTTGACATTGCCAAAGCAAGTGAAATAGATAATAAACAAAAGTGAAATAAATAACAACAAAAAATAACAGCAAAAATTACACTTACAAAAGTTACAAAAGAATAAAGACATTTCAAATGTCATATTATGTATATATACCGTGTTGTAATGATGTGCAAATAGTTAATGTACAAAAGGAAAAATAAATAAACATAAATATAGGTTGTATTTACAATGGTGTTTGTTCTTCACTGGTTGACCTTTTCTTGTGGCAACAGGTCACAAATCTTGCTGCTGTGATGGCACACTGGTATTTCACCCAATAGATATGGGAGTTTATCAAAATTGGATTTGTTTTCTAATTCTTTGTGGGAAATATGTGTGTCTAATATGGTCATACATTTGGCAGGAGGTTAGGAAGTACAGCTCAGTTTCCACCTCATTTTATGAGCAGTGTGCACATAGCCTGTCTTCTCTTGAGAGCCAGGTCTGCCTTCGGCGACCTTTCTCAATAGCATGGCCATGCTCACTGAATCTGTACATAGTCAAAGTTTTCCTTAGTTTTGAGTCAGTCAAAGTGGTCAGGTGTTCTGCCACTGTGTACTCTTTGTTTAGAGCCAAATAGCATTCTAGTTTGCTCAGTTATTTGGTCAATTCTTTCCAATGTGTCAAGTACTTATCTTTTTGTTTTCTCATGATTTGGTTGGGTCTAATTGTGTTGCTGTCCTGGGGCTCTGTGGGGTCTGTTTGTGTTTGTGAACAGAGTCCCAGGACCAGCTTGCTTAGGGGACTCTTCTCCAGGTTAATCTCTCTGTAGGTGATGGCTTTGTTATGGAAGGTTTGGGAATCGCTTCCTTTTAGGTGGTTGTAGAATTTAACAGCTCTTTTCTGGATTTGGATAATTAGCGGGTATTAGCTTAATTCTGCTCGGCATGCATTATTTGGTGTTTTACATTGTACACTGAGGATATTTTTGCAGAATTCTGCATGCAGAGTCTCAATTTGGTGTTTGTCCCATTGTCCCATGTGCTGAGGGTTTCAGATTCTTGTCCGGTTCTGGCATTTAGGTCGCCTTTCTCTCGTCTCTCTGACCCTCACTTGCTCTCTCTCACTCTCACTCTCTCTCGCTCCCTCTCTCATTCTGTCCCTCTCTCTCTCTCTTTCTCTCTCTCTCGCTCACACAGAGACCTAAACAAGGTCCTCTTAACCTATGTCTTAAGTCAGTTATGTCTAAATCAAATCTGTATAGACCTTTTATGAACTCATAACCTTTACCTCTGGAAGGCCTAACAGCATTTGAAAACTTCAATCAAACCCGCCATATTAGGGACTTACAAACTACTACCTCGAAAAGTAGAAACATCTACACTGCATCACCAAAGTATGTGGACACCTGCTCGTCGAACATCTCATTCCAAAATCATGGAGTTGGGTCCCCCCCTTTGCTGCTATAACAGCCTCCGCTCTTCTGTGAAGGCTTTCCACTAGATGTTGGAACATTGCTGCGGGGACTTGCTTCAGCCACAAGAGCATTAGTGAGGTCGGGCACTGATGTTGGGCGATTAGGCCTGGCTCGCAGTCGGCGTTCCCATTTATCCCAAAGGTGTTCGATGGGGTTGAGGTCAGGGTTCTGTGCAGGCCAGTCAAGTTCTTCCACACCGATCTCAACAAACCATTTCTGTATGGACCTCGCTTTGTGCACGGGGGCATTGTCATGCTGAAACAGGAAAGGGCCTTCCCCAAACTGTTGCCACAAAGTTGGAAGTACAGAATCGTCTAGAATGTCATTGTATGCTGTAGCGTTAATATTTCCCTTCACAGGAACTAAGGGGTCTAGCCTGAACCATGAAAAACAGCCCCAGACCATTATTTCTCCCCCACCAAACTTAACAGTTGGCACTATGCATTCAGGCAGGTAACGTTCTCCTAGCATCCGCCAAACCCAGATTCGTCCGTCGCACTGCCAGATGGTGAAGCGTGATTCATCAATCCAGAGAACGCGTTTCCACTGCTCTAGAGTCCAATGGCGGAGAGCTTTACACCACTCCAGCCGTCGCATGGCATTGTGCATGGTGATCTTAGACTTGTGTGTGGCTGCTCGGCCATGGAAACCACAGGAGGTTGGCGGCACCTTAATTGGGGAGGACTGGCTCACGGTAATGGCTGGAGCGGAATCAGTGGAATGGTATCAAATACATAATACACCTGGTTTGATGCCGTTCCATTCACTCCATTCCAGCCATTATTATGAGCCGTCCTCCCCTCAGCAGCCTCCACTGGTGGAAACCCATTTAATGAAGCTCCCGACAAACTGTTCTTGTGCTGACGTTGCTTCCAGAGTGACTGTTGCAACCGAGGACAGACCATTTTTACACATTACGCTCTTCAGCACTCAGCGGTCACGTTCTGTGATCTTGTGTGGTCTACCACTTTGCGGCTGAGCAGTTGTTGCTCCTAGAAGTTTCCACTTCACAATAACAGCGCTTACAGTTGACCGAGGCAGCTCTAGCAGGGCAGAAATTTGATGAGCTGCCTTGTTGGAAAGGTGGCATCCTATGTTTTACAGGTTTTATTTCACCGTAGGGAAAGCATTTATGCGTTCCTCTCAGACACCGGGCTGGTGGAGGAGATTACACAGGGCACAGATCTAGGATCAGCTTACCCTCCCCAGTGTCTCTGCGGAGGTGAGGTTTGTACCAGAGGGAGACAGGTGTGCGCACGTACATGTGTGTGCGCCTGTGTTTGTGTGTGTGTATGCGTGAGCGTGTGTGTGTGTGTAACAGTCTCTAGTTCTGGGCGCCTGTGCGGTTAAGAGAGGCTAATTGGCTGCTTGTGTTAGCGTTTATTTCCCTGGCTATAGAGATCATTGATCAAAGGGTATTGGTTCAGTGTGTGTGTGACGTGTTGGATTTAAACGGAGCATGTCCGTCGCGGGAGTGGGAGCGTTTGAAGCTTCTCATGCACCTGACTTGTAAACGCACTCTTTTGAGTGTCTATTCTAGATGATATCTGAGTGATTTTAAAACAATAAGCTAACGGCACTTCTCAATTATTACTTCTTCCTTTTCCTCTGCGTTGTACGATTATTCTTATTTTTTGTATTTTTTGTATTTTTTACATCTAAGGCATAAACACACACCTGAAGAACACCAGAGAGTGGATCGCAGGGCGGCTCAGTGTGGGAGTCATAGGTCCAACCCTTGTGATCGGGGTTTGAAACAGCCTTTGTTCCTGAGATTGATCTCTGTGGGTCTCTAATGTACACTCACACACATACACACTGGGGCCCTCTAATGTAGACATGGATTGATTGAGGGAACCACACACACACACACACACACACACACACACACACACACACACACACACACACACACACACTGATTGATTGAGGGAATGTGTCGATGGCTAATAATGTCAGTGGTGAAACCTTTCCATCCGGGTTACACTAGAGATTTTTCAGCCTGTCTGCTTTTGTTAGCAGCATCAGGACCTAGTTTAAACTCTGCCGGGTTTAGCTTAGTTTCGCTCCAACCTAACACTTAGCTTACACCCTGTACCACAAAACTGACACGATGGACACATATCTTTACCCAGGGGTTTGAGAGGTCGTCTTCCAGTGTCTCCACGTCTCTGTCTATCGTCTCTGCTGTTTTGCTCCTCTTGTCATCCTGCAGGTTAGATGTAGGCTTCGCGAAACATCTGAGCAGTGAGGCTAAGCGGCGGTAGCTACAGAGCTACCCTCTGTAATGTCGTTTGTGTGTGTGTTCCCGCAGGTCAGATCTCAGTGGAGGGCTTCGCCAAGTATCTGAGTAGTGAAGAGAACAGCATCATCCCACCAGAGAAGCTGGACCAGAGTGAAGACATGACCTTACCGCTGTCTCATTACTTCATCAACTCCTCCCACAACACATACCTCACAGGTAGGCGCCTATTTAGAAACGTCAGACACTTTTATTCCAGTTTTTTTTATTCAAATACTCTGATTGCTACGAACACCGGTGCTTGAAGGACGTTTTACCTTCCTGTTTCACCTCCCTCTACCGTAAGTCTGTCATCCAACATCAGCCAATAAGGTGACCTTCTCCTCCTGTGTACCTCAGGTGCTTATCCAATCAGCACTCTCTATGAGACTGACTTCATTCTTATTCATGAGTTCAACATTTCTTCAGACTGGTATTCAGACTGACTGGCATGTGGCAGCAATAAGAATATAAACCAAAACTACAAAGGCCATTCTAGCTACAAGAGATATTATTATTTATATATTGAAATATATTCCGGGGAGATGGATTGCGCATGAAAATTTCTCGTGAATCAAATTTCTCCCGCCAGAGGAACATTTTATTTCTTTAATAGGCTAATGTCAAAGACTGAAAAGGGAAAAATTAATTGAGGAAGATACACAATGTGTTCATTAATTCCCTTATTGTCGCGATCGTCTGTTGATGAAATAGAGCAAGGCGCAGCGCTGTGAGCATACATACTTCTTTATTAACGATGTCGCCAACAAAACAATAAACCTCCAAACGAAACGTGACGCCAACGTAGTGCTCACAGGCAAATCAACATGGACAACTACCCACAACACCAAAGTGGAAAATGGCAACCTAAATAGGATCCCCAATCAGAGACAACGATAAACAGCTGTCTCTGATTGGGAACCAATTCAGGCCACCATAAACCTACATTCCCCTAGACAATACAAAAACCCTATAGATAAACAAAAAAAACCTAGTCAAGACTAAAAACCCAGCTCCGGACAGGAGGGAGACTCTGGCGGCTCCGGACAGGAGGGAGACTCTGGCGGCTCCGGGCTGGAGGCCGTCCCTGGAGGCTCCGGGCTGGAGGCCGTCTCTGGAGGCTCCGGGCTGGAGGCTTCGTGCCATGTCTCACCCCTGGAGGCTTCTTGCCATGTATCATCACTGGAGGCTTCTTGCCATGGATCATCACTGGAGGCTTCTTGCCATGGATCATCACTGGAGGCTTCTTGCCATGGATCATCACTGGAGGCTTCTTGCCATGGATCATCACTGGAGGCTTCTTGCCATGGATCATCACTGGAGGCTTCTTGCCATGGATCATCACTGGAGGCTTCTTGCCATGGATCATCACTGGAGGCTTCTTGCCATGGATCATCATTGATACAAGTCAATAACCCCTAGACAATACAAAAACTAAACAAACCACCCTTGTCACACCCTGACCTAACCAAATAATAAAGAAAACAAATATAACTAAAGTCAGGGCGTGACACTTATCACGTCTTCTTATTCTTATTCTCCTATTGATAGACACCTGAAACCCCACCTCTTTAAGGAATACCTAGGATAGGATAAAGTAATCCTTCTAACCCCCCCCCCCCCTTAAAAGAGTTAGATGCACTATTGTAAAGTGGTTGTTCCACTGGATATCATAAGGTGAATGCACCAATTTGTAAGTCGCTCTGGATAAGAGCGTCTGCTAAATGACTTAAATGTAAATGTATTGACACGTTGTCTTATTGTATTACACATTAATGAACTAAGTTATGATGAGAAATCATTTCTGGAAGTCACAGAGAAACTTTACAGAGACCTTGGCTTGCAGTGTTGGGGAAGATACTATGAAAATATAGTTCACCAAGCTACCAATTACTTCACACTGGAAGACGTTAAGCTACGCTAAAGCTACGCTTAAGAAAGATATTGTTTACTTAACTGAAGTTACTTTGAAAAATACATTTTTCATATGTAAATCTGAAATGTCATAGACTACAAATTGCAAGAACAGATCACTCAGGTCACTACTGTATTTTAACTTAGCCTATACTGTATGCGTAATTTAGCCTGTTAAACACAAAAACAATGTTTAAAGTGAGAAGTAGGCAGGTCTGATGCCGAAAAATAAAGCAAACGATTGCCTACTTCACACATATTTTATTTTTGCAAAAAAAACGTTAGCTACACGATTTGAATTCAATCCAACTACCACCAAGTTGCCGCAAAATGTAGATACATTACTAGTTGAACAACATGTAGTTCACTACTCTCCAACACTGTTTGCTTGTTCCATGGCAGAGGAAGACAAGGATATGTCTAATAAGTCATTACTGATTATTTTATTGTGGCCAGGGCATTATTATCCCTTCACATTGATCCGTCTGTAATCTCCTTCTTATTAGAACTGTGTGTTTCATGCCGTGCTGAAGGCAGAAACTAATTTAGAAGTTAACTTTCCTCTAATGGCGGATGCTGTAACCACCAGGAAGTCGTGTTGTGTGTGTGTGTGTGTGTGTGTGTCCATTCACGCTCCTTAGGAAGAGATGAAATTGCATTTATAGAGGAGCTCAGGGGCGCATCCTGAAGTGTGACACACAGACACACAGACACACATACCCACATCCACTCAGACACAGATGCGCCTGCGTCTCGCACTGACACTGTTGTCTCTGCGCGGCGGTAATACGATGCTAATGTAGAGATAATTGCTTTGTTAATGGAGAAAGTGGGGATGAGATCTGCCTGTGCGCAGCTCCGCTGTGTGGAATGTGGTGCTGCCCGTATCCATTTCCCCACTCTAATGGCTAATGTGCTTAATGAGAGCTTGAGATGTGTGGGAATGTCTCGTGTTGACACACAGTAGGACTCCTGGATCTCAGAAGGAAATAATGTGGTTATTAACTGTTGAAAGAGTAATGTGTGTGTGTGTGTGTGCGCGCCCGTGTTTGTTTGTGTGTGTGTGTGTGTGTGTGTGTGTGTGTGTGTGTGTGTGTGTGTGTGTGTGTGTGTGTGTGTGTGTGTGTGTGTGTGTGTGTGTGTGTGTGTGTGTGTGTGTGTGTGTGTGTGTGTGTGTGTGTGTGTGTAGCGGGCCAGCTGGCAGGTAACTCGTCGGTGGAGATGTACCGGCAGGTCCTCCTTTCAGGGTGTCGCTGTATCGAGTTGGACTGCTGGAAGGGACGCACCACAGAGGAAGAACCTGTCATCACACACGGATTCACCATGACAACTGAAATCTCCTTCAAGGTAAACTGTCTGGAACCAGAGAGAGAGAGAGAGAGAGAGAGAGAGAGAGAGAGAGAGAGAGAGAGAGAGAGAGAGAGAGAGAGAGAGAGAGAGAGAGAGAGAGAGAGAGAGAGAGAGAGAGAGAGAGAGAGAGAGAGAGAGAGAGAGAGAGAGAGAGAGAGAGAGAGAGAGAGAGAGAGAGAGAGAGAGAGAGAGAGAGAGAGAGAGAGAGAGAGAGAGAGAGAGAGAGAGAGAGAGAGAGAGAGAGAGAGAGAGAGAGAGAGAGAGAGAGAGAGAGAGAGAGAGAGAGAGAGAGAGAGAGACAGAGAGAGAGAGACAGAGACAGAGACAGAGACAGAGACAGAGACAGAGACAGACAGATTGTTTGAGTAACAGGGACACAGAAGGAATGACTTGTGTGGTGTTTAGTATGGCAGAGAGCAACAGGAGAGAGAGGAGGAGAGAATAATTGAAGCACGGAGGGGTAAAGGAGAGAAGCAGAGGGAAGAAGGAATAAGCCCAGGGAGAGGAAAGGAGGGAGCCAGGCCTAGGGTGGAGAAGAGATTGATTGATAGAGGGGAATTTAGTCTTTAATGGGAAGTACTAAGTGCAAGAGAAGTTGGATTGAGAGTAAAATAAAAATGTGTAAGTGGACTGGTAGAGGGAACGAGTCACGGAGAGAGAGTAGGGAAAGTGTGTGTGATAGAGACAGAGGTAAAGCTATTAAGTGCATTCAATGCATTAGTGTTTGTAAAATGGTTGTTCATTTCACTTAACCACTTCATCTTAAACCATTTAACACTCCCTATCAGATGTACAATGAGTCAACAAGCTCTACACCAGTTGCTCTCCACATCACTGTAAATACTGTATAATACCAATATTGTACTTCAAATATTCCTATATTTTGGTTTAGCCTGACCAGAGGTCATTTAGTTAAGAGTTGATGAAAGTCTGAGCCGTTTCAACACACGTCTATGGAACTAGACTCACCAATTCTGATCAGCGATCACATTCATTGGTCTTTGCTCCCATTGGCCATTGACCAGTTCTGACACCCTGTCTGTCTGTTCTGTGTCTATAGGAAGTGATTGAGGCCATAGCAGAGTGTGCCTTCAAGACCTCCCCTTTCCCTGTCATCCTCTCCTTTGAGAACCACGTGGACTCGTAAGTCAACAACTCTCACAGCTCCGTGTGTTACCCAGAGTTCACCTTTGTTTGATGTCTTTGATGAATGTACACACCGCCAACTTTCCTATTTGTTTAACTTCTGTTCATACGGTGATTCTGAACCTCTGTAAGTCTATAGTTATGTTAGTGCCATTTTAACTGCCACGCTAATGCTCGCCACTCTTACGTCATGAGCTAATTAACTGCATGCTAATGTTAGACAGTCGTATAGTAGGGCATTAGCTAATAGCTACGTGGTAATACTAGCTACTCTGAAGCCATTAGCTAGCTACGTGCTAATGTAGCGAAGGTGGTTTGGTGGGCCACGTTTGCATGTTGAGTAACCCTGCCGGAGACTTGAAGACTTGGGTTAGCTCCCGGGGCGTGCAAACGCAATCTTGTGGCGCGCATGAGACCCAGGTTGGAACTGTAGTTTGGTCACATTGGTGGCATGGTCCAGATGGGGGTCTGCAAGGAGTAGGTTACTGAGGGATAAAGTGTAACTTAGCCTCGGTCATTTGTTGAACCACACTCAAATGACGTGTGGCCTTGCCTGAGACTTGCTTTAGCTTCCCCGGGACACCCAGGCTTTAGCTTCCCCGGGACACTTCCCCGGGACACCCAGGTTCGAATCCCAAACGGTCACAGTAACACTATCCACTCCAATAGTCCATGTCTAAATACTAACATTAGGCCACTGTGAGGTGATTGTAAGGGTGTTAACGGTGTGTGTGTGTGTGTGTGTGTGTGTGTGTGTGTGTGTGTGTGTGTGTGTGTTGCCTCCCAGGCCCAAGCAGCAGGCCAAGATGGCGGAGTACTGCAGATCAATATTTGGAGACATGTTACTGACCGACCCTCTGGAGAAGTACCCTGTAAGTACAGACGGCAAACTCATGTTCACACACTATACACACGCGTTGTCAAACGCACAGTTCTAGACACCTTTATGGCATGTACCTGTGAGTGTGGAGTGTTCCTCTCCCCTCCGTCACCCCTGAGCAGCCATCGGAACAGCCTCATGTGGACTAAACCTAGAAGTTTACCCTGCCTCTATTCATATCTCTCTCTATCTCTCTCTCAATTCAATTTCAATTCAAGGGGCTTTATTGGCATGGGAAACATAGGTTAACATTGCCATCTCTCGCTCGTTCTCCCTACCTACCTACCTACCTACCTGGTTCTCTCCCTCCCTATCAATCAGACCCTTACCCGGCTATCAGAGGCTAAACTGCATATGGGCAGTCTCTCATGGTAGAATGAATGGAGATGGTTTACCATGCATGTGTGTTGTGTTACGGGGTAATCCGTATGCTGGATTTCTTGGAAACGCTTTATCTACTTCCCCCCCCAGTTGCCATGGCTACCAGTGAAAAGCTTGCGTTGTCCCTTTGTGGAGGAACTTTTTCCTCCGAGCCCATTCTTACGTAACGACAATCAAACAGACACACGCGCACGAACGCACTCACAAGCACGGACAGACAAGGACACAGAGACACCTACAGTTACCATCCGTCCCTTTAATCAGCAGTGAACTGTTAGTCTTCCCTGGTGGAATGAAGGAACTTAACTTTACACATTACCTCACTGGGTGCAACAGCAGTAGGGCTAGTGTGTGTGTGTGTGTGTGTGTGTGTGTGTGTGTGTGTGTGTGTGTGTGTGTGTGTGTGTGTGTGTGTGTGTGTGTGTGTGTGTGTGTGTGTGTGTGTGTGTGTGTGTGCATAAGCCCTCCCGGTGAATGACTTGTTATCAGAGCAGTACTTTCTGAAAAGAGGTAGAGAGAGAGAGAGAGAGTCAGATATCCACTATCGAGTGAGTGATAAGTGGGCACAAAGAACAAAATGCCAGCTTCTCCCGCTAGCTTCCCAGGTGCCTCCGTTTAAGGGGGAAATGCTCAACTCGTTTTCGAAGACAAGTGGATATGGCAGATGCTCATAAGTGTGATGTTGTTTAACCTTTTACTGCAGTGGGCTAAATCAGGGTCACACAGAGTGTTTCTTGATAGTCTTAAACACATCTATTTTGAAACCAAAGTATACACCTCACACAAATGGTTATGGGCTTTAAAAAAAGAAGACACATGTACCATGTCAGATATAGAGTTGAAATGTATTACATTTTAAATTTGCATTTCAGTATTACACTTTATATATATCGCAGAAGACTGAAACATAACAAAACTGTTTGACATAGAAACACCGGATTTTCTTTGTTAAATGTTTGTGTGTTTTGTATTAATGATGAAATTCTGAAAGATATGAATAACATTCCACCCATGAGGCCACTAGAGGTTTTGGTCATTGACTGCAAGGAAAGGGCCACAGCTCAGGAAGTTGTTAAGCGTATGTGTGTGCCCGTGTGCATGCCTGCATGTGTGTGCGTGCGTGCGCCCACATGTATGAGCGCTTGCGTGCGTGTGTGTGATAAGAAAATCCGTCTTCTGGTGCGCCATTATTAATGGGCATCGGCAGTGTGATCCAACAGAACAGAAATGTATCACGTGAATTAACCAGTGTTGTGCTTACTCAAGCCTGCTCTCTCTCGAGAGAGAAAGTGTTTATGGATACGCTCCCACTCTCCCCAAAGGAAGCATATTCAGGAGTGTAGAACGTTTTGAAGCTGTAAACTAAACACTTTTGAAGCTGTAAACTAAACACTTTTGAAACTGTAACCTAAACACTTTTGAAGCTGGAAACTAGACACTTTTGAAGCTGTAACCTAAACACTTTTGAAGCTGTAAACTAAACACTTTTGAAGCTGTAAACTAAACACTCTTGAAGCTATAAACTAAACACTTTTGAAGCTGTAAACTAAACGCTTTTGAAGCTGTAACCTAAAAACTTTTGAAGCTGTAACCTAAACGCTTTTGAAGCTGTAAACTAAACACTTTTGAAGTTGTAACCTAAACACTCTTGAAGCTGTAACCTAAACGCTCTTGAAGCTGTAAACTAAATGCTTTTGAAGCTGTAAACAAAAAGCTTTTGAAGCTGTAAACGAAACACTTTTGAAGCTGGAAACTAAAAGCTTTTGAAGCTGGAAACTAAACACTTTTGAAGCTGGAAACTAAACACTTTTTTTGAAGCTGGAAACTAAACACTTTTGAAGCTGGAAACTAAACACACTGCCAAACCAGCTTGTAATGGCCTGTTTTTCATTCAGTTCACTAAGCCTTTAACACTGTGACCAGCACCTTCTCATCGTCACAACACTAAGTTCGGTTTGATACCCTTGTCTACCACACATACCCACCAACATCATCATCAGTAGGACCTTTGCGTGCGTGTTACTTTCACGTAAAGAGTAACTCATGTCTCTCCCTCGATGGCTCCCTCTCTCTCAATCTCTCGCGCCCTCTCTCTCCCTTCACCCCTCTCGCTTTGTCTCTAGTTGGGACCAGGTGTACACCTGCCCAGCCCTTTGGATCTGATGGGGAAGATTCTGGTGAAGAACAAGAAGAAACACGTCAAGACATCGAGCACCAAGAAGAAACTGTCAGAGCAGGCCTCCAACACATACAGCGACTCATCCAGTGTGCACGAGCCTTCTTCTCCCAGCACAGGTATGGGACACACACACAGCAGCAGCAGCTGCAGAAAGACACATCTCTTGTAGGCCATTCACACACAGAGGGTGGTTATTCGATTTATAATAAAGTGCAACGCTGCGAGTCAGCAGAAGTACTGGTGGGAGAATTGTTTGCCAATCATAAATGCTACATCTTACAGTAAGAAATGGCTGTAGTTGATCATCCATCGCTTTCATGGCCCTCTCCATCAGTGAGCTGTGTTATTGACTATTTCATATACTCATACACTCCGAGTACCACCCCAGGCACACACACTCACTGGTGGGGCCGAAACTCTAGCTCCGGTGCGCATGTGTGTATATCAACCTAGCCGTGTGTGTGTGTGTGTGTGTGTGTGCCTGCCTGCCTGCATGTGTGTGAGTGTGTGCTTGCTTCCGTGTGTGTGTGTGTGTGTGTGTGTGTGTGTGTGTGTGTGTGTGTGTGTGTGTGTGTGTGTGTGTGTGTGTGTCAGAGTTAGTTTTATAACTACCCAGCAGACAGCCCTGCTGTACCAGGGCCAGGCAGGCGGCAGGATCGATGCTCTTAGCATTCCCCTTCACACAGAATCACCCGGCATCCATCAACAACAGTCTACTGGGGCTTCCAGCCACGCGCCACACTCATACACTAGTACACACTGCCCCCTGCTGGTAGACTCACAGACACGCACTATGTCCTGCAGTCCATGCTGATTTCTGAAGGATTTCACAGACTGATCAAATAAAATTTTATTCGACACATGCTTCGTAAACAACAGGTGTAACTAACAGTGAATGCTTACAGGCCCTTCCCAACAATGCAGAGAGAAAGAAAATAGAGAAATAATAGAGAAGTAATAACACATAATAATAATAATAATAATAATAATGATAATAAATACAGAATGAGTAACGATAACTTGGCTATATACACGGGGTACCAGCACCAAGTCGATGTGCAGGATTCCGAGGTAATTGAGGTAGATATGTAGGGATAAAATGATTAGACAACAGGATCGATAATAAACAGCAGCAGCATATGTGATTAGTCTATTTAGCAGTCTTATAGCAGTCTCCCACAAGGGTTCACCTGGGTTGAGATCTGGCTACTGAGACACGCACAACCTTTAAACCATATGCTCCTCCGAGACCCCTCTTTCAACGTCACGGAGATCTCTTCTAGCCATGGTGACCTAAATAATGGGCAACTGGGCATTTTTATACATGACCCTATGCATGATGGGATGTTAATTACTTAATTAACACAGGAACCACACCTGTGTGGAAGCACCTGCTTTCAATATACTCATTTACTCAAGTGTTTCCTTTATTTTGGCAGTTACCTGTATATCCAGTGGGAGCTGGTGGAGGGAGAACTATTTGGGACTGCTTCATTGTAATGGCTGGAATGGAAATAGGCTCCATGTGTTTGATACTCTTCCAATCATTACAGTTCAGCCATTACAACGAGCCATTACATCCTCCGATTTCAGGAAACACCAGCCTGCACTGTGTATATCACATATTGTTTACTCATTATTTGTTGTCCACCAGGGTCGGCCAACCAGGAGATGACCGAGTCCTCCCAGCCTCTAGAGGTCGCTGAGCTCAGCGTCCGACCACAGGGCAGGAAGTCCATTGGTGAGTCATGCCCATGGTCACACCATCAGATAGATACCCCTCAGTTACCTGGTCTTAAAACAACCCTTAGTAGTCTTAGTTCTATAACCTAGTCCAGGGTTTCCCAGACTTGGTCCTCGGGACCACAAGTGGTGCACGTTTTGCCCGAGCACTACATATCTGATTCAAATAATCAACTATTCATCAAGCTTTGATTATTTGACTCAGCTGTGTAGTGTTTGGGCAAAAAACTAAACATGCACCTCTTGGGGTCCCCAGGCCGAGTTTAAGAAACGCTGACCTAGTCACTTCCTTAGTTTCTTCCTTCCCCTATTCCCTTTTCCTATGTCCTTCCCTTAATGAATTTTCCTATCCTATCTAGGGTTGCATTCTGGGACCTTTCAATAAATTCCCTGGTTTTCCACAAATTCCCTTCTTATTCCGGGTATACTCCAACCGGGATTTCAGGAAAAACAGGGAATTTATTGAAAGTTTCCAGAATTTTGCAACTCTGTCCCAAGCTCCCTCCCCCCTTTTCCTTTCCCTAACGTCCCCATGGTGCAAGCTGCCGTAAACCCACTAAAAGGCTTGGTGGGTCTGTCCCCATATTGCTTACACCTTCATTCACCCCCTTCAGAACTCCAAACCTTGGCGGTTGCTTTCTGACAATGCAGCCTTCAGAAATCACTAGCATGTAGCCAGAGAAGCTAACTTAAACCTGCCCTTGTCTTTCAGGCGAAGTTGAGGCAGAGAGTGACGATGATGATGATGACGATGATGACTGTAAAAAGGGGTCCATGGATGAGGTAAGTAGCCTACAAAACCATCTTCATTCTTTCTCCAGCAGCCTCAGGTGTCTCCTGTTTATGTGTGCCGAGGCTGCCCCCTAGTGGAGATTCACAGAAATACACTTTACCCGTGAGCTATGTCCCGACAGTCGAACAAGGAGAGTAAAAGGAGAGGAGAAGAGAGGAGGCTGTTCTCTCTCTAACTGTGTGTTGTGTGATCCTCCTCCAGGGTACAGCGGGCAGCGAGGCGTTTGCCACAGAGGAGATGTCCAACCTGGTCAGTTATGTCCAGCCAGTCAAATTTAACTCTTTCGAGGCCTCCAAAAGTAAGACCTTCACTCCTGAGCACAACTCAACACCTATTTAGACCACACCTGTTCAGAAGAACAGCACCATACACACTCATTTGAATATTCCATGTGATTGTGAACCACATTTTTTGGCATTGTGAATACACTATCTCAAGTTAGTTGTTCTGTTACAGATTCACTCTTTCGAATGTCGCTGCTTATTAAAAAAAACAAGTAGAATCAATTCCGTAAGTTATGCCATTTTCAAAATGAATTGACCTATTAATCAATTTCCAGAGATCAATCGGAGCTATCAGATGTCATCGTTTGTGGAGACCAAAGCCTTGGAGCAGCTCACCAAGTCACCCGTGGAGTTTGTTGAGTATCCTTCACTCCACTCTGTGTGGAGGATTGACGTAAAACGTCTGTTCAAATCTTTTCCTTTTTTTGAAACTGTCTCAACAGCAATGTAAACTTGTAAATCACCTTCCCTGGTTAAGTAAAAGTAGGGAGACCGGGGATCAAAGTAACACTTTTAGGCTTTTGCTTATTATGACAATACTATTTGAGTTAGATTAATTATATTTTTATACAAAAAAAATATTGTCAATAAAAGAATTGATGGATTTTAGCAAAACCTCTTAGGCTTGTTGTAATACTAACCAAGCATTAGCACATTGACTAACAGTTATTTCTCATTTGAGTTGAGTTATTAAGCTGTTACAACTGACCCTGTGTTACTTTGTTCCCCGGTCTCCCCTATCCGTGTAAGTACTAGATAGCTCAGTGCAGAAGGTAAAACCCCTCTCCAGATGTCCTCTCCTTAACGGAGCGTGTCCAGGTATAACAAGCTGCAGCTGAGTCGTATCTACCCTAAAGGCACCAGAGTAGACTCCTCCAACTACAACCCTCAGCTCTTCTGGAATGCTGGCTGTCAACTGGTGGCCCTGAACTTCCAGACAATAGGTAAGACCTGATTCGTTTCGCAATAGACCATAGGTAAGACCTGATTCGTTTCGCACTAGACAATAGGTAAGACCTGATTCGTTTCGCACTAGACAATAGGTAAGACCTGATTCGTTTCGCACTAGACAATAGGTAAGACCTGATTCGTTTCGCACTAGACAATAGGTAAGACCTGATTCGTTTCGCACTAGACAATAGGTAAGACCTGATTCGTTTTGCACTAGGCAATAGGTAAGACCTGATTCGTTTCGCACTAGACAATACGTAAGACCTGATTCGTTTTGCACTAGGCAATAGGTAAGACCTGATTCGTTTCGCACTAGACAATAGGTAAGACCTGATTCGTTTCGCACTAGACAATAGGTAAGACCTGATTCGTTTTGCACTAGGCAATAGGTAAGACCTGATTCGTTTCGCACTAGACAATAGGTAAGACCTGATTCGTATCACACTAGACCATAGGTAAGACCTGATTCGTATCACACTAGACAATAGGTAAGACCTGACACTACCATTGGTAAGGTCTACATCAGTATATCATTGCCTTGTTGCGGTTGGGGTTAGAGGTTGGTATAGTGATACTAGTGAATTGGGGAAGTACTGTTTGATCTTGTATTTCTGTAAATTTCTCATTCACTCTCTATCCCCTTCTCAATTCAATTCAATGGTTTTATTGTCATGGGAAACATATGTTAACATTGCCAAAGCAAGTGAAGTAGATAATAAACAAAAGTGAAATAAACAGCAAAAATTAACAGTAAACATTACACTCACAGAAGTTCCAAAATAATAAAGAATTTTCAAATGTCATATTATATCTATATACGGTGTTGTAATGATGTGCAAATAGTTAAAGTACAAAAGGGAAAATAAATCAACATAAATATGGGTTGTAGTTACAATGGTATTTGTTCTTCACTGGTTGCGCTTTTCTTGTGGCAACAGGTCACAAATCTTGCTGCTGTGATGGTACACTGTGGTATTTCACCCAGTAGATATGGGAGTTTATCAAAATTGGGTTTGTTTTCTAATTCTTTGTGGATCTGTGTAATCTGGGGGAAATATGTGTCTATAATATGGTCATACATTTGGCAGGAGGTTAGGAAGTGCAGCTCAGTTTCCACCTCATTTTATGAGCAGTGTGCACATAGCCTGTCTTCTCTTGAGAGCCAGGTCTGCCTTCGGTGACCTTTCTCAATAGCATGGCTATGCTCACTGAGTCTGTACATAGTCAAACGTTCTCCTTAAGTTTGGGTCAGTCACGGTGGTCAAGTATTCTGCCACTGTGTACTCTCTGTTTAGGGCCAAACAGCATTCTAGTTTGCTCAGTTTTTTTGTTAATTCTGTCCAATGTGTCAAGTAATTATCTTTTTGTTTTCTCATGATTTGGTTGGGTCTAATTGTGTTGCTGTCCTGGGGCTCTGTTTGTGTTTGTGAACAGAGCCCCAGGACCAGCTTGCTTTGGGGGCTCTTCTCCAGGTTTATTTATCTGTAGGTGATGGCTTTGTTATGGATGGTTTGGGAATCGCTTCCTGTTTGGTGGTTGTAGAATTTAACGTCTCTTTTCTGGATTTTGATCATTAGCGGGTATCGGCCTAATTCTGCTCTACATACATTATTTGGTGTTTTACGCTGTACACAGGGGATATTTTTGTGTAATTCTGCATGCAGAGTCTCAATTTGGTGTTTGTCCCATTTTGTGAATTCTTGGTTGGTAAGTGGACCTCAGACCTCACAACCATAAAGGGCAATTGGTTCTATAACAGATTCAAGTATTTTTAGCCAGATTCTAATTAGTATGTCGAATTTTATGTTCCTTTTGATGGCATAGAAGGCCCTTCTTGCCTTGTCTCTCAGCTCGTTCACAGCTTTGTGTAAGATACCTGTGGCGCTGATGTTTAGGCCGAGTTATGTATTGTTTTTTGTGTGCTCTACGGCAACAGTGTCTAGATGGAATTTGTATTTGTGATCCTGGCGACTGGACCTTTTTTGGAACACCATTATTTTTGTCTTACTGAGATTTACTGCCAGAGCACAAGTTTGTCAGAATCTGTGCAGAAGATGTAGGCCCTCCTTGGTTGGTGACAGAAGCACCAGATCGTCAGCAAACGGTAGACATTTGACTTCAGATTCTAGTAGGGTGAGTCTCTTTCTCAATCTCTTTCTCCCTCTCGCCCCCCCCTCTCTCTCTTTCCCTCCCTCTTCCTTCCCTCTCCCTCCCTCTCTCTCTCTTTCCCTCCCTCCTCCCTCCCTCTCCCTCCTCTCTCTCTCTCTTTCCCTCCCTCCTCCCTCTCTCTCCCTCCTCTCTCTCTCTCTCTCTCTCCCTCTCTCTCTCTCTCTCTCTCTCTCTCTCTCTTTCCCTCCCTCCCCCTCCCTCTCCCTCTCTCTCTCTCCGTCAGACCTGTCCATGATGTTAAACCTGGGCATGTATGAGTACAACGGGAAGTGTGGCTACAGGCTGAAACCAGAGTTCATGAGACGCCCGGACAAACACTTTGATCCCTTCGCTGAGAGCACTGTGGACGGCATCGTAGCCAACACGCTGTCTGTGAAGGTGCGTATCTGTGTGTGTTCCGCGTACAGTACGTGCGTCGCGCGCGTTTGAATGTATGTGTATGTGTGCACGGACTTTACAGCTCTCACCTGTTTTTATCATCCTCATCTACCCGTCTCCAGATCATCTCAGGCCAGTTCCTGACCGATAAGAAGGTGGGGACGTATGTGGAGATTGACATGTTTGGTCTGCCGGTGGACACCAGAAGGAAAGGTTTTAAGACCAAGACGTCTCAGGGCAACGCTGTCAACCCTGTCTGGGAGGAGGAGGCCTTCACACTCAAGAAGGTAAAGTATAATATAGGGCAGACTTATGGGATATGTAGTTCTTTAAGGTGAAACATGTATACTGTATAATATATTGTGATTGCTGCAAACCGTTTTTGGCCTGTCACCAGTATCCTTGACATTGATTGTTACTTGTTTGGACACATGTACTCATTCAAGGGTTTTTCTTTATTTTTACTATTTTCTACATTGTAGAATAATAGTGAGGACATCAACACTGTGGAATAACACATATGGAATCATGTAGTAAGCAAAAAAGTGTTAAACAAATCAACATATAGTAGCCCAAGGAGATGTGTGTGTGTCATCCCCCACACATATAGTGTAGATGTCTTTAATTCTCATGTCTACAAAAAAAATACAAATAATATTGTGTGTATTTGTTTGATATGCATTGTTGAGCAAGAGCTTGCCAGCAAGCATCCTCTGCCAAATAAAGGTGACAAATAAACTTGGATTGGATCGTGATCTTACCCCGTTTAGAGGGTAATGTTCAGGGTAATGTTGTCAACCCTGTCTGTGAGGAGGAGACTTTCATCCTCGAGAAACCCATAAGGGAGAAAGAATGTTCTATTCAATTATTTGTGTAAATCACTGTTTAAAACATCACGGAGCACATTTGTATGGGATTTGTAGTTCTTTAAAACCAAGAACTCCCAGGTTAATCTGACCATCCGTGGGTGTATGTTTCTGTGTCTGTGATGGTTCCTCAGGTGGTTCTGCCCACTCTGGCCTCGATGAGGATTTCTGTGTTTGAAGATGGAGGGAAGTTCATTGGCCATCGCATCATTCCTGTGAATGCCATCCGCCCAGGTGTGACATACAGCCTGTTAGCCTGACTGACTACCATTCTGGTCCATTGTTCTGCTCGAGTGATACTGTGTAACAGTCTTTTAACTTCTGATCACTCAACCCTGTGTGTGTGTGTGTGTGTGTGTGTGTGTGTGTGTGTGTGTGTGTGTGTGTGTGTGTGTGTGTGTGTGTGTGTGTGTGTGTGTGTGTGTGTGTGTGTGTGTGTGTGTGTGTGTGTGTGTGTGTGTGTGTGTGTGTGTGTGTGTGTGTGTGTGTTCCAGGTTACCACTACATTGGTCTGAGGAATGAGAAGAACCAGGCTCTGACCCTCCCTGCTCTGTTTGTCTATGTAGAGGTCAAGGACTATGTCCCTGATACATTCGCAGGTACAATGGCTGACATACCTTATAGAACTAACCATAGAGTTATAACTATGTTTATGTTTCCACTGGCTTACGTAACATCGTCGATGATACGTTCTGTACCCCCGTTCTCTTCCTCAGATGTCATCGAGGCGTTGTCCAATCCCATCCGTTACGTCAACCTGATGGAGCAGAGAGCCAATCAACTGGCAGCTCTCACTCTGGAGGAGGGAGCAGAGGAGGAGGACAGCAAAGAGGTGTGTGTGTCGTCCGTCATCCCCCCACTAATCGATCAGTAACAGATCAATGAGCATCTCCCCAGGCAGTAGGCCTGTCTCTTTGTGAAGAGATGATTGGGTTAGAGCTATTGACCAGGGCTTAGGAACTAAGGGTTGAGGGCTAGGAGGGAGGGAGTCGTGGGACAGGGGCAGACAGCGATGAAGGGTCAGGGTTATGAGATAAAGGATGAGGGGGGCGGGGGTATCACGGGGGTGAAGGAAGGGAGGTTGGGGGTAGAAGGGGGGCGAGCTCTGAGGTGTAGTAAGGGAGTTCGAGGTGGTGGAGGCGGGCCCCAAGGGAGCTGTCTCGCCTGATTTGCCAGCTGAACTGATTATCCACAGGGACATCCAATAGAGAGCCTGTACATGCTGACACCTTGGCAACGGTCGCTTAGTGAAATAGTGGGCTTTCCACTGGAGTGTCAGAGACAGAGGGAGAGGAAGAAAGATGAGAGAGGAGAGCAGAGCAGAGCAGAGGAGAGCAGACTGTCCTCTCCTGTCCAAAACAGGCTTAAGGAGAGAGGACTCAGTAACAACAGGTGGTTTAGCTGAATAATATTTGAAACAAATACATATGCCGAGTACTACAACGAGTCAGGGTTGAAGAGAACCTAGAGAGGGACATTGAGACAACGTAAGGAGAACATTGGCTAAATGTTAGTGAAACGTTAGAGAGTGTTGTCACTGTGACGTTGGTCTGAGCCATGCTGAGAGTGGGGTACCAAAGCTATGTCTACAAGTTCTCCAGCAGGCTACAGGTAGGCTCTGGGTGTGTGGTGTGTTGATTGTGCTGTTGTATATTTGCCATACAGCAGCTTCTGCTTCTAATGGAGTAATGGAATCGTATGGTTCTACTCTGCTTATTTACATCTCATTGCATAGGCCACAAAAACATTCTCAGCATTGCCATTTATATGTTGGACTGTAATGTCCCATGTGTGTCATACACTCTATCCATATGATGTGCTAAGTAAATGTGAAAAGTAGTGTTTTACTTGATAAAAGGCTTTGAGACTCAGTGAAAAGTAGTGTTTTACCTGATAAAATGTTTTGAGACTCAGTGAAAAGTAGTGTGGACTTGATAAAATGCTTTGAGACTCAGGGAAAAGTAGTGTGGACTTGATAAAATGCTTTGAGACTCAGGGAAAAGTAGCGTGGACCTGATAAAATGCTTTGAGACTCAGGGAAAAGTAGTGTGGACTTGATAAAATGCTTTGAGACTCAGGGAAAAGTAGTGTGGACCTGATAAAATGCTTTGAGACTCAGGGAAAAGTAGCGTGGACCTGATAAAATGCTTTGAGACTCAGGGAAAAGTAGCGTGGACCTGATAAAATGCTTTGAGACCCAGTGAAAAGTAGTGTGGACTTGATAAAATGCTTTGAGACCCAGTGAAAAGTAGTGTGGACCTGATAAAATTCTTTGAGACCCAGTGAAAAGTAGCGTGGACCTGATAAAAGGCTTTGAGACCCAGTGAAAAGTAGTGTGGACCTGATAAAATGCTTTGAGACCCAGTGAAAAGTAGTGTGGACCTGATAAAATGCTTTGAGACCCAGTGAAAAGTAGTGTGGACTTGATAAAATGCTTTGAGAGCCAGTGAAAAGGAGTGTGGACCTGATAAAATGCTTTGAGACCCAGTGAAAAGTAGCGTGGACCTGATAAAATGCTTTGAGACCCAGTGAAAAGTAGTGTGGACTTGATAAAATGCTTTGAGACCCAGTGAAAAGTAGTGTGGACTTGATAAAATGCTTTGAGACCCAGAGAAAAGTAGCAAGGACTTGATAAAATACTTTGAGACCCAGTGAAAAGTAGCGTGGACCTGATAAAAGGCTTTGAGACCCAGTGAAAAGTAGCGTGGACCTGATAAAAGGCTTTGAGACCCAGAGAAAAGTAGCAAGGACTTGATAAAATACTTTGAGACCCAGTGAAAAGTAGTGTGGACCTGATAAAAGGCTTTGAGACCCAGTGAAAAGTAGCGTGGACCTGATAAAAGGCTTTGAGACCCAGTGAAAAGTAGTGTGGACTTGATAAAATGCTTTGAGACCCAGAGAAAAGTAGCAAGGACTTGATAAAATACTTTGAGACCCAGTGAAAAGTAGTGTGGACCTGATAAAAGGCTTTGAGACCCAGTGAAAAGTAGCGTGGACCTGATAAAAGGCTTTGAGACCCAGTGAAAAGGAGTGTGGACCTGATAAAATGCTTTGAGACCCAGTGAAAAGTAGTGTGGACCTGATAAAATGCTTTGAGACTCAGGGAAAAGTAGTGTGGACTTGATAAAATGCTTTGAGACTCAGGGAAAAGTAGTGTGGACTTGATAAAATGCTTTGAGACCCAGAGAAAAGTAGCAAGGACTTGATAAAATACTTTGAGACCCAGTAAAAAGTAGCGTGGACTTGATAAAATGCTTTGAGACCCAGTGAAAAGTAGTGTGGACTTGATAAAATGCTTTGAGACCCAGTGAAAAGTAGTGTGGACCTGATAAAAGGCTTTGAGACCCAGTGAAAAGTAGTGTGGACTTGATAAAATGCTTTGAGACCCAGTGAAAAGTAGTGTGGACCTGATAAAATGCTTTGAGACCCAGTGAAAAGTAGTGTGGACCTGATAAAAGGCTTTGAGACCCAGTGAAAAGTAGTGTGGACCTGATAAAATGCTTTGAGACCCAGTGAAAAGTAGCGTGGACCTGATAAAATGCTTTGAGACCCAGTGAAAAGTAGTGTGGACCTGATAAAATGCTTTGAGACCCAGTGAAAAGTAGTGTGGTCTTGATAAAATGCTTTGAGACCCAGTGAAAAGGAGTGTGGACCTGATAAAATGCTTTGAGACCCAGTGAAAAGTAGTGTGGACCTGATAAAATGCTTTGAGACCCAGTGAAAAGTAGTGTGGACTTGATAAAATGCTTTGAGACCCAGTGAAAAGTAGCGTGGACCTGATAAAATGCTTTGAGATCCAGTGAAAAGTAGTGTGGACTTGATAAAGTGCTTTGAGACCCAGTGAAAAGTAGTGTGGACCTGATAAAATGTTTTGAGACCCAGTGAAAAGTAGTGTGGACTTGATAAAATGCTTTGAGACCCAGTGAAAATTAGCGTGGACCTGATAAAATGCTTTGAGACCCAGTGAAAAGTAGTGTGGACTTGATAAAATGCTTTGAGACCCAGTGAAAAGTAGTGTGGACTTGATAAAATGCTTTGAGACCCAGAGAAAAGTAGCAAGGACTTGATAAAATACTTTGAGACCCAGTGAAAAGTAGCGTGGACCTGATAAAAGGCTTTGAGACCCAGTGAAAAGTAGTGTGGACCTGATAAAATGCTTTGAGACCCAGTGAAAAGTAGTGTGGACCTGATAAAATGCTTTGAGACCCAGTGAAAAGTAGTGTGGACTTGATAAAATGCTTTGAGACTCAGTGAAAAGTAGTGTGGACCTGATAAAATGCTTTGAGACCCAGTGAAAAGTAGTGTGGACCTGATAAAATGCTTTGAGACCCAGTGAAAAGTAGTGTGGACCTGATAAAATGCTTTGAGACCCAGTGAAAAGTAGTGTGGACCTGATAAAATGCTTTGAGACCCAGTGAAAAGTAGTGTGGACTTGATAAAATGCTTTGAGACCCAGTGAAAAGTAGTGTGGACCTGATAAAATGCTTTGAGACCCAGTGAAAAGTAGTGTGGACCTGATAAAATGCTTTGAGACCCAGTGAAAAGTAGTGTGGACCTGATAAAAGGCTTTGAGACCCAGTGAAAAGTAGTGTGGACTTGATAAAATGCTTTGAGACCCAGTGAAAAGTAGTGTGGACCTGATAAAATGCTTTGAGATCCAGTGAAAAGTAGTGTGGACTTGATAAAATGCTTTGAGACCCAGTGAAAAGTAGTGTGGACCTGATAAAAGGCTTTGAGACCCAGTGAAAAGTAGTGTGGACTTGATAAAATGCTTTGAGACCCAGTGAAAAGTAGTGTGGACCTGATAAAATGCTTTGAGACCCAGTGAAAAGTAGCGTGGACCTGATAAAATGCTTTGAGACCCAGTGAAAAGTAGTGTGGACTTGATAAAATGCTTTGAGACCCAGTGAAAAGTAGTGTGGACCTGATAAAATGCTTTGAGACCCAGTGAAAAGTAGTGTGGACCTGATAAAATGCTTTGAGACCCAGTGAAAAGTAGTGTGGACTTGATAAAATGCTTTGAGACCCAGTGAAAAGTAGTGTGGACCTGATAAAATGCTTTGAGACCCAGTGAAAAGTAGTGTGGACCTGATAAAATGCTTTGAGACCCAGTGAAAAGTAGTGTGGACTTGATAAAATGCTTTGAGACCCAGAGAAAAGTAGCAAGGACTTGATAAAATACTTTGAGACCCAGTGAAAAGTAGCGTGGACCTGATAAAAGGCTTTGAGACCCAGTGAAAAGTAGTGTGGACCTGATAAAATGCTTTGAGACCCAGTGAAAAGTAGTGTGGACCTGATAAAATGCTTTGAGACCCAGTGAAAAGTAGTGTGGACTTGATAAAATGCTTTGAGACCCAGTGAAAAGTAGTGTGGACCTGATAAAATGCTTTGAGACCCAGTGAAAAGTAGTGTGGACCTGATAAAATGCTTTGAGACCCAGTGAAAAGTAGTGTGGACCTGATAAAATGCTTTGAGACCCAGTGAAAAGTAGTGTGGACCTGATAAAATGCTTTGAGACCCAGTGAAAAGTAGTGTGGACTTGATAAAATGCTTTGAGACCCAGTGAAAAGTAGTGTGGACCTGATAAAAGGCTTTGAGACCCAGTGAAAAGTAGTGTGGACCTGATAAAATGCTTTGAGACCCAGTGAAAAGTAGTGTGGACCTGATAAAATGCTTTGAGACCCAGTGAAAAGTAGTGTGGACCTGATAAAAGGCTTTGAGACCCAGTGAAAAGTAGTGTGGACCTGATAAAATGCTTTGAGACCCAGTGAAAAGTAGTGTGGACCTGATAAAATGCTTTGAGACCCAGTGAAAAGTAGTGTGGACCTGATAAAATGCTTTGAGACCCAGTGAAAAGTAGTGTGGACTTGATAAAATGCTTTGAGACCCAGTGAAAAGTAGTGTGGACCTGATAAAATGCTTTGAGACCCAGTGAAAAGTAGTGTGGACCTGATAAAAGGCTTTGAGACCCAGTGAAAAGTAGTGTGGACTTGATAAAATGCTTTGAGACCCAGTGAAAAGTAGTGTGGACCTGATAAAATTCTTTGAGACCCAGTGAAAAGTAGCGTGGACCTGATAAAAGGCTTTGAGACCCAGTGAAAAGTAGTGTGGACTTGATAAAATGCTTTGAGACCCAGTGAAAAGTAGTGTGGACCTGATAAAATGCTTTGAGACCCAGTGAAAAGTAGTGTGGACCTGATAAAATGCTTTGAGACCCAGTGAAAAGTAGTGTGGACCTGATAAAAGGCTTTGAGACCCAGTGAAAAGTAGTGTGGACTTGATAAAATGCTTTGAGACCCAGTGAAAAGTAGTGTGGACCTGATAAAATGCTTTGAGACCCAGTGAAAAGTAGTGTGGACCTGATAAAATGCTTTGAGACCCAGTGAAAAGTAGTGTGGACTTGATAAAATGCTTTGAGACCCAGTGAAAAGTAGTGTGGACCTGATAAAATGCTTTGAGACCCAGTGAAAAGTAGTGTGGACCTGATAAAATGCTTTGAGACCCAGTGAAAAGTAGTGTGGACTTGATAAAATGCTTTGAGACCCAGTGAAAAGTAGTGTGGACCTGATAAAATGCTTTGAGATCCAGTGAAAAGTAGTGTGGACTTGATAAAATGCTTTGAGACCCAGTGAAAAGTAGTGTGGACCTGATAAAAGGCTTTGAGACCCAGTGAAAAGTAGTGTGGACTTGATAAAATGCTTTGAGACCCAGTGAAAAGTAGTGTGGACCTGATAAAATTCTTTGAGACCCAGTGAAAAGTAGCGTGGACCTGATAAAAGGCTTTGAGACCCAGTGAAAAGTAGTGTGGACTTGATAAAAGGCTTTGAGACCCAGTGAAAAGTAGTGTGGACCTGATAAAAGGCTTTGAGACCCAGTGAAAAGTAGTGTAGACCTGATAAAATTCTTTGAGACCCAGTGAAAAGTAGCGTGGACCTGATAAAAGGCTTTGAGACCCAGTGAAAAGTAGTGTGGACTTGATAAAAGGCTTTGAGATCCAGTGAAAAGTAGTGTGGACCTGATAAAATGCTTTGAGACCCAGTGAAAAGGAGTTTGGACCTGATAAAATGCTTTGAGACCCAGTGAAAACTAGTGTGGACCTGATAAAATGCTTTGAGATCCAGTGAAAAGTAGTGTGGACTTGATAAAATGCTTTGAGACCCAGTGAAAAGTAGTGTGGACCTGATAAAATGCTTTGAGACCCAGTGAAAAGTAGCGTGGACCTGATAAAATGCTTTGAGACCCAGTGAAAAGTAGTGTGGACCTGATAAAATGTTTTGAGACCCAGTGAAAAGTAGTGTGGACTTGATAAAATGCTTTGAGACCCAGTGAAAAGTAGCGTGGACCTGATAAAATGCTTTGAGACCCAGTGAAAAGTAGTGTGGACTTGATAAAATGCTTTGAGACCCAGTGAAAAGTAGTGTGGACTTGATAAAATGCTTTGAGACCCAGAGAAAAGTAGCAAGGACTTGATAAAATACTTTGAGACCCAGTGAAAAGTAGCGTGGACCTGATAAAAGGCTTTGAGACCCAGTGAAAAGTAGTGTGGACCTGATAAAATGCTTTGAGACCCAGTGAAAAGTAGTGTGGACCTGATAAAATGCTTTGAGACCCAGTGAAAAGTAGTGTGGACCTGATAAAATGCTTTGAGACCCAGTGAAAAGTAGTGTGGACTTGATAAAATGCTTTGAGACCCAGTGAAAAGTAGTGTGGACCTGATAAAATGCTTTGAGACCCAGTGAAAAGTAGTGTGGACCTGATAAAATGCTTTGAGACCCAGTGAAAAGTAGTGTGGACCTGATAAAATGCTTTGAGACCCAGTGAAAAGTAGTGTGGACCTGATAAAATGCTTTGAGACCCAGTGAAAAGTAGTGTGGACTTGATAAAATGCTTTGAGACCCAGTGAAAAGTAGTGTGGACCTGATAAAAGGCTTTGAGACCCAGTGAAAAGTAGTGTAGACCTGATAAAATTCTTTGAGACCCAGTGAAAAGTAGCGTGGACCTGATAAAAGGCTTTGAGACCCAGTGAAAAGTAGTGTGGACTTGATAAAAGGCTTTGAGATCCAGTGAAAAGTAGTGTGGACCTGATAAAATGCTTTGAGACCCAGTGAAAAGGAGTTTGGACCTGATAAAATGCTTTGAGACCCAGTGAAAAGTAGTGTGGACCTGATAAAATGCTTTGAGATCCAGTGAAAAGTAGTGTGGACTTGATAAAATGCTTTGAGACCCAGTGAAAAGTAGTGTGGACCTGATAAAATGCTTTGAGACCCAGTGAAAAGTAGCGTGGACCTGATAAAATGCTTTGAGACCCAGTGAAAAGTAGTGTGGACCTGATAAAATGTTTTGAGACCCAGTGAAAAGTAGTGTGGACTTGATAAAATGCTTTGAGACCCAGTGAAAAGTAGCGTGGACCTGATAAAATGCTTTGAGACCCAGTGAAAAGTAGTGTGGACTTGATAAAATGCTTTGAGACCCAGTGAAAAGTAGTGTGGACTTGATAAAATGCTTTGAGACCCAGAGAAAAGTAGCAAGGACTTGATAAAATACTTTGAGACCCAGTGAAAAGTAGCGTGGACCTGATAAAAGGCTTTGAGACCCAGTGAAAAGTAGTGTGGACCTGATAAAATGCTTTGAGACCCAGTGAAAAGTAGTGTGGACCTGATAAAATGCTTTGAGACCCAGTGAAAAGTAGTGTGGACCTGATAAAATGCTTTGAGACCCAGTGAAAAGTAGTGTGGACTTGATAAAATGCTTTGAGACCCAGTGAAAAGTAGTGTGGACCTGATAAAATGCTTTGAGACCCAGTGAAAAGTAGTGTGGACCTGATAAAATGCTTTGAGACCCAGTGAAAAGTAGTGTGGACTTGATAAAATGCTTTGAGACCCAGTGAAAAGTAGTCGTGGACCTGATAAAATGCTTTGAGATCCAGTGAAAAGTAGTGTGGACTTGATAAAATGCTTTGAGACCCAGTGAAAAGTAGTGTGGACCTGATAAAAGGCTTTGAGACCCAGTGAAAAGTAGTGTGGACTTGATAAAATGCTTTGAGACCCAGTGAAAAGTAGTGTAGACCTGATAAAATTCTTTGAGACCCAGTGAAAAGTAGCGTGGACCTGATAAAAGGCTTTGAGACCCAGTGAAAAGTAGTGTGGACTTGATAAAAGGCTTTGAGACCCAGTGAAAAGTAGTGTGGACCTGATAAAAGGCTTTGAGACCCAGTGAAAAGTAGTGTAGACCTGATAAAATTCTTTGAGACCCAGTGAAAAGTAGCGTGGACCTGATAAAAGGCTTTGAGACCCAGTGAAAAGTAGTGTGGACTTGATAAAAGGCTTTGAGATCCAGTGAAAAGTAGTGTGGACCTGATTAAATGCTTTGAGACCCAGTGAAAAGGAGTTTGGACCTGATAAAATGCTTTGAGACCCAGTGAAAACTAGTGTGGACCTGATAAAATGCTTTGAGATCCAGTGAAAAGTAGTGTGGACTTGATAAAATGCTTTGAGACCCAGTGAAAAGTAGTGTGGACCTGATAAAATGCTTTGAGACCCAGTGAAAAGTAGCGTGGACCTGATAAAATGCTTTGAGACCCAGTGAAAAGTAGTGTGGACCTGATAAAATGTTTTGAGACCCAGTGAAAAGTAGTGTGGACTTGATAAAATGCTTTGAGACCCAGTGAAAAGTAGCGTGGACCTGATAAAATGCTTTGAGACCCAGTGAAAAGTAGTGTGGACTTGATAAAATGCTTTGAGACCCAGTGAAAAGTAGTGTGGACTTGATAAAATGCTTTGAGACCCAGAGAAAAGTAGCAAGGACTTGATAAAATACTTTGAGACCCAGTGAAAAGTAGCGTGGACCTGATAAAAGGCTTTGAGACCCAGTGAAAAGTAGTGTGGACCTGATAAAATGCTTTGAGACCCAGTGAAAAGTAGTGTGGACCTGATAAAATGCTTTGAGACCCAGTGAAAAGTAGTGTGGACCTGATAAAATGCTTTGAGACCCAGTGAAAAGTAGTGTGGACTTGATAAAATGCTTTGAGATCCAGTGAAAAGTAGTGTGGACCTGATAAAATGCTTTGAGACCCAGTGAAAAGTAGTGTGGACCTGATAAAAGGCTTTGAGACCCAGTGAAAAGTAGTGTGGACTTGATAAAATGCTTTGAGACCCAGTGAAAAGTAGTCTGGACCTGATAAAATGCTTTGAGATCCAGTGAAAAGTAGTGTGGACTTGATAAAATGCTTTGAGACCCAGTGAAAAGTAGTGTGGACCTGATAAAAGGCTTTGAGACCCAGTGAAAAGTAGTGTGGACTTGATAAAATGCTTTGAGACCCAGTGAAAAGTAGTGTAGACCTGATAAAATTCTTTGAGACCCAGTGAAAAGTAGCGTGGACCTGATAAAAGGCTTTGAGACCCAGTGAAAAGTAGTGTGGACTTGATAAAAGGCTTTGAGACCCAGTGAAAAGTAGTGTGGACCTGATAAAAGGCTTTGAGACCCAGTGAAAAGTAGTGTAGACCTGATAAAATTCTTTGAGACCCAGTGAAAAGTAGCGTGGACCTGATAAAAGGCTTTGAGACCCAGTGAAAAGTAGTGTGGACTTGATAAAAGGCTTTGAGATCCAGTGAAAAGTAGTGTGGACCTGATAAAATGCTTTGAGACCCAGTGAAAAGGAGTTTGGACCTGATAAAATGCTTTGAGACCCAGTGAAAACTAGTGTGGACCTGATAAAATGCTTTGAGATCCAGTGAAAAGTAGTGTGGACTTGATAAAATGCTTTGAGACCCAGTGAAAAGTAGTGTGGACCTGATAAAATGCTTTGAGACCCAGTGAAAAGTAGCGTGGACCTGATAAAATGCTTTGAGACCCAGTGAAAAGTAGTGTGGACCTGATAAAATGTTTTGAGACCCAGTGAAAAGTAGTGTGGACTTGATAAAATGCTTTGAGACCCAGTGAAAAGTAGCGTGGACCTGATAAAATGCTTTGAGACCCAGTGAAAAGTAGTGTGGACTTGATAAAATGCTTTGAGACCCAGTGAAAAGTAGTGTGGACTTGATAAAATGCTTTGAGACCCAGAGAAAAGTAGCAAGGACTTGATAAAATACTTTGAGACCCAGTGAAAAGTAGCGTGGACCTGATAAAAGGCTTTGAGACCCAGTGAAAAGTAGTGTGGACCTGATAAAATGCTTTGAGACCCAGTGAAAAGTAGTGTGGACCTGATAAAATGTTTTGAGACCCAGTGAAAAGTAGTGTGGACCTGATAAAATGCTTTGAGACCCAGTGAAAAGTAGTGTGGACTTGATAAAATGCTTTGAGACCCAGTGAAAAGTAGTGTGGACCTGATAAAATGCTTTGAGACCCAGTGAAAAGTAGTGTGGACCTGATAAAATGCTTTGAGACCCAGTGAAAAGTAGTGTGGACCTGATAAAATGCTTTGAGACCCAGTGAAAAGTAGTGTGGACCTGATAAAATGCTTTGAGACCCAGTGAAAAGTAGTGTGGACTTGATAAAATGCTTTGAGACCCAGTGAAAAGTAGTGTGGACCTGATAAAATGCTTTGAGACCCAGTGAAAAGGAGTGTGGACCTGATAAAATGCTTTGAGACCCAGTGAAAAGTAGTGTGGACTTGATAAAATGCTTTGAGACCCAGTGAAAAGTAGCGTGGACCTGATAAAATGCTTTGAGACCCAGTGAAAAGTAGTGTGGACTTGATAAAATGCTTTGAGACCCAGTGAAAAGTAGTGTGGACCTGATAAAATGCTTTGAGACCCAGTGAAAAGTAGTGTGGACCTGATAAAATTCTTTGAGACCCAGTGAAAAGTAGCGTGGACCTGATAAAAGGCTTTGAGACCCAGTGAAAAGTAGTGTGGACTTGATAAAAGGCTTTGAGATCCAGTGAAAAGTAGTGTGGACCTGATAAAATGCTTTGAGACCCAGTGAAAAGGAGTTTGGACCTGATAAAATGCTTTGAGACCCAGTGAAAACTAGTGTGGACCTGATAAAATGCTTTGAGATCCAGTGAAAAGTAGTGTGGACTTGATAAAATGCTTTGAGACCCAGTGAAAAGTAGTGTGGACCTGATAAAATGCTTTGAGACCCAGTGAAAAGTAGCGTGGACCTGATAAAATGCTTTGAGACCCAGTGAAAAGTAGTGTGGACCTGATAAAATGTTTTGAGACCCAGTGAAAAGTAGTGTGGACTTGATAAAATGCTTTGAGACCCAGTGAAAAGTAGCGTGGACCTGATAAAATGCTTTGAGACCCAGTGAAAAGTAGTGTGGACTTGATAAAATGCTTTGAGACCCAGTGAAAAGTAGTGTGGACTTGATAAAATGCTTTGAGACCCAGAGAAAAGTAGCAAGGACTTGATAAAATACTTTGAGACCCAGTGAAAAGTAGCGTGGACCTGATAAAAGGCTTTGAGACCCAGTGAAAAGTAGTGTGGACCTGATAAAATGCTTTGAGACCCAGTGAAAAGTAGTGTGGACCTGATAAAATGTTTTGAGACCCAGTGAAAAGTAGTGTGGACCTGATAAAATGCTTTGAGACCCAGTGAAAAGTAGTGTGGACTTGATAAAATGCTTTGAGACCCAGTGAAAAGTAGTGTGGACCTGATAAAATGCTTTGAGACCCAGTGAAAAGTAGTGTGGACCTGATAAAAGGCTTTGAGACCCAGTGAAAAGTAGTGTGGACTTGATAAAATGCTTTGAGACCCAGTGAAAAGTAGTGTGGACCTGATAAAATGCTTTGAGATCCAGTGAAAAGTAGTGTGGACTTGATAAAATGCTTTGAGACCCAGTGAAAAGTAGTGTGGACCTGATAAAATGCTTTGAGACCCAGTGAAAAGTAGTGTGGACTTGATAAAATGCTTTGAGACCCAGTGAAAAGTAGTGTAGACCTGATAAAATTCTTTGAGACCCAGTGAAAAGTAGCGTGGACCTGATAAAAGGCTTTGAGACCCAGTGAAAAGTAGTGTGGACTTGATAAAAGGCTTTGAGACCCAGTGAAAAGTAGTGTGGACCTGATAAAAGGCTTTGAGACCCAGTGAAAAGTAGTGTAGACCTGATAAAATTCTTTGAGACCCAGTGAAAAGTAGCGTGGACCTGATAAAAGGCTTTGAGACCCAGTGAAAAGTAGTGTGGACTTGATAAAAGGCTTTGAGATCCAGTGAAAAGTAGTGTGGACCTGATAAAATGCTTTGAGACCCAGTGAAAAGGAGTTTGGACCTGATAAAATGCTTTGAGACCCAGTGAAAACTAGTGTGGACCTGATAAAATGCTTTGAGATCCAGTGAAAAGTAGTGTGGACTTGATAAAATGCTTTGAGACCCAGTGAAAAGTAGTGTGGACCTGATAAAATGCTTTGAGACCCAGTGAAAAGTAGCGTGGACCTGATAAAATGCTTTGAGACCCAGTGAAAAGTAGTGTGGACCTGATAAAATGTTTTGAGACCCAGTGAAAAGTAGTGTGGACTTGATAAAATGCTTTGAGACCCAGTGAAAAGTAGCGTGGACCTGATAAAATGCTTTGAGACCCAGTGAAAAGTAGTGTGGACTTGATAAAATGCTTTGAGACCCAGTGAAAAGTAGTGTGGACTTGATAAAATGCTTTGAGACCCAGAGAAAAGTAGCAAGGACTTGATAAAATACTTTGAGACCCAGTGAAAAGTAGCGTGGACCTGATAAAAGGCTTTGAGACCCAGTGAAAAGTAGTGTGGACCTGATAAAATGCTTTGAGACCCAGTGAAAAGTAGTGTGGACCTGATAAAATGTTTTGAGACCCAGTGAAAAGTAGTGTGGACCTGATAAAATGCTTTGAGACCCAGTGAAAAGTAGTGTGGACTTGATAAAATGCTTTGAGACCCAGTGAAAAGTAGTGTGGACCTGATAAAATGCTTTGAGACCCAGTGAAAAGTAGTGTGGACCTGATAAAATGCTTTGAGACCCAGTGAAAAGTAGTGTGGACCTGATAAAATGCTTTGAGACCCAGTGAAAAGTAGTGTGGACCTGATAAAATGCTTTGAGACCCAGTGAAAAGTAGTGTGGACTTGATAAAATGCTTTGAGACCCAGTGAAAAGTAGTGTGGACCTGATAAAATGCTTTGAGACCCAGTGAAAAGTAGTGTGGACCTGATAAAATGCTTTGAGACCCAGTGAAAAGTAGTGTGGACTTGATAAAATGCTTTGAGACCCAGTGAAAAGTAGCGTGGACCTGATAAAATGCTTTGAGACCCAGTGAAAAGTAGTGTGGACTTGATAAAATGCTTTGAGACCCAGTGAAAAGTAGTGTGGACCTGATAAAAGGCTTTGAGACCCAGTGAAAAGTAGTGTGGACTTGATAAAATGCTTTGAGACCCAGTGAAAAGTAGTGTGGACCTGATAAAATGCTTTGAGACCCAGTGAAAAGTAGTGTGGACCTGATAAAATGCTTTGAGACCCAGTGAAAAGTAGTGTGGACCTGATAAAATGCTTTGAGACCCAGTGAAAAGTAGTGTGGACTTGATAAAATGCTTTGAGACCCAGTGAAAAGTAGTGTGGACCTGATAAAATGCTTTGAGACCCAGTGAAAAGTAGTGTGGACCTGATAAAATGCTTTGAGACCCAGTGAAAAGTAGTGTGGACCTGATAAAATGCTTTGAGACCCAGTGAAAAGTAGTGTGGACTTGATAAAATGCTTTGAGACCCAGTGAAAAGTAGTGTGGACCTGATAAAATGCTTTGAGACCCAGTGAAAAGTAGTGTGGACTTGATAAAATGCTTTGAGACCCAGTGAAAAGTAGTGTGGACCTGATAAAATGCTTTGAGACCCAGTGAAAAGTAGTGTGGACCTGATAAAATGCTTTGAGACCCAGTGAAAAGTAGTGTGGACTTGATAAAATGCTTTGAGACCCAGTGAAAAGTAGTGTGGACTTGATAAAATGCTTTGAGACCCAGTGAAAAGTAGTGTGGACCTGATAAAATGCTTTGAGACCCAGTGAAAAGTAGTGTGGACTTGATAAAATGCTTTGAGTCCCAGTGAAAAGTAGTGTGGACTTGATAAAATGCTTTGAGACCCAGTGAAAAGTAGTGTGGACTTGATAAAATGCTTTGAGACCCAGTGAAAAGTAGTGTGGACTTGATAAAATGCTTTGAGACCCAGTGAAAAGTAGTGTGGACCTGATAAAATGCTTTGAGACCCAGTGAAAAGTAGTGTGGACTTGATAAAATGCTTTGAGACCCAGTGAAAAGTAGTGTGGACTTGATAAAATGCTTTGAGACCCAGTGAAAAGTAGTGTGGACTTGATAAAATGCTTTGAGACCCAGAGAAAAGTAGCAAGGACTTGATAAAATACTTTGAGACCCAGTGAAAAGTAGCGTGGACCTGATAAAAGGCTTTGAGACCCAGTGAAAAGTAGTGTGGACCTGATAAAATGCTTTGAGACCCAGTGAAAAGTAGTGTGGACCTGATAAAATGCTTTGAGACCCAGTGAAAAGTAGTGTGGACTTGATAAAATGCTTTGAGACCCAGTGAAAAGTAGTGTGGACCTGATAAAATGCTTTGAGACCCAGTGAAAAGTAGTGTGGACCTGATAAAATGCTTTGAGACCCAGTGAAAAGTAGTGTGGACCTGATAAAATGCTTTGAGACCCAGTGAAAAGTAGTGTGGACTTGATAAAATGCTTTGAGACCCAGTGAAAAGTAGTGTGGACCTGATAAAATGCTTTGAGACCCAGTGAAAAGTAGTGTGGACCTGATAAAATGCTTTGAGACCCAGTGAAAAGTAGTGTGGACCTGATAAAATGCTTTGAGACCCAGTGAAAAGTAGTGTGGACCTGATAAAAGGCTTTGAGACCCAGTGAAAAGTAGTGTGGACTTGATAAAATGCTTTGAGACCCAGTGAAAAGTAGTCTGGACCTGATAAAATGCTTTGAGATCCAGTGAAAAGTAGTGTGGACTTGATAAAATGCTTTGAGACCCAGTGAAAAGTAGTGTGGACCTGATAAAAGGCTTTGAGACCCAGTGAAAAGTAGTGTGGACTTGATAAAATGCTTTGAGACCCAGTGAAAAGTAGTGTAGACCTGATAAAATTCTTTGAGACCCAGTGAAAAGTAGCGTGGACCTGATAAAAGGCTTTGAGACCCAGTGAAAAGTAGTGTGGACTTGATAAAAGGCTTTGAGACCCAGTGAAAAGTAGTGTGGACCTGATAAAAGGCTTTGAGACCCAGTGAAAAGTAGTGTAGACCTGATAAAATTCTTTGAGACCCAGTGAAAAGTAGCGTGGACCTGATAAAAGGCTTTGAGACCCAGTGAAAAGTAGTGTGGACTTGATAAAAGGCTTTGAGATCCAGTGAAAAGTAGTGTGGACCTGATAAAATGCTTTGAGACCCAGTGAAAAGGAGTTTGGACCTGATAAAATGCTTTGAGACCCAGTGAAAACTAGTGTGGACCTGATAAAATGCTTTGAGATCCAGTGAAAAGTAGTGTGGACTTGATAAAATGCTTTGAGACCCAGTGAAAAGTAGTGTGGACCTGATAAAATGCTTTGAGACCCAGTGAAAAGTAGCGTGGACCTGATAAAATGCTTTGAGACCCAGTGAAAAGTAGTGTGGACCTGATAAAATGTTTTGAGACCCAGTGAAAAGTAGTGTGGACTTGATAAAATGCTTTGAGACCCAGTGAAAAGTAGCGTGGACCTGATAAAATGCTTTGAGACCCAGTGAAAAGTAGTGTGGACTTGATAAAATGCTTTGAGACCCAGTGAAAAGTAGTGTGGACCTGATAAAATGCTTTGAGACCCAGTGAAAAGTAGTGTGGACCTGATAAAATGCTTTGAGACCCAGTGAAAAGTAGTGTGGACTTGATAAAATGCTTTGAGACCCAGTGAAAAGTAGCGTGGACCTGATAAAATGCTTTGAGACCCAGTGAAAAGTAGTGTGGACTTGATAAAATGCTTTGAGACCCAGTGAAAAGTAGTGTGGACCTGATAAAATGCTTTGAGACCCAGTGAAAAGTAGTGTGGACCTGATAAAATGCTTTGAGACCCAGTGAAAAGTAGTGTGGACCTGATAAAATGCTTTGAGACCCAGTGAAAAGTAGTGTGGACTTGATAAAATGCTTTGAGACCCAGTGAAAAGTAGCGTGGACCTGATAAAATGCTTTGAGACCCAGTGAAAAGTAGTGTGGACTTGATAAAATGCTTTGAGACCCAGTGAAAAGGAGTGTGGACCTGATAAAAGGCTTTGAGACCCAGTGAAAAGTAGTGTGGACTTGATAAAATGCTTTGAGACCCAGTGAAAAGTAGTGTGGACCTGATAAAATTCTTTGAGACCCAGTGAAAAGTAGCGTGGACCTGATAAAAGGCTTTGAGACCCAGTGAAAAGTAGTGTGGACCTGATAAAATGCTTTGAGACCCAGTGAAAAGTAGCGTGGACTTGATAAAATGCTTTGAGACCCAGTGAAAAGTAGTGTGGACTTGATAAAATGCTTTGAGACCCAGTGAAAAGTAGTGTGGACTTGATAAAATGCTTTGAGACCCAGTGAAAAGGAGTGTGGACCTGATAAAATGCTTTGAGACCCAGTGAAAAGTAGTGTGGACTTGATAAAATGCTTTGAGACCCAGTGAAAAGGAGTGTGGACCTGATAAAATGCTTTGAGACCCAGTGAAAAGTAGTGTGGACCTGATAAAATGCTTTGAGACCCAGTGAAAAGTAGTGTGGACCTGATAAAATGCTTTGAGACCCAGTGAAAAGTAGTGTGGACCTGATAAAATGCTTTGAGACCCAGTGAAAAGTAGTGTGGACTTGATAAAATGCTTTGAGACCCAGTGAAAAGGAGTGTGGACCTGATAAAATGCTTTGAGACCCAGTGAAATGTAGTGTGGACTTGATAAAATGCTTTGAGACCCAGTGAAAAGTAGTGTGGACTTGATAAAATGCTTTGAGACCCAGTGAAAAGTAGTCGTGGACCTGATAAAATGCTTTGAGATCCAGTGAAAAGTAGTGTGGACTTGATAAAATGCTTTGAGACCCAGTGAAAAGTAGTGTGGACCTGATAAAAGGCTTTGAGACCCAGTGAAAAGTAGTGTGGACTTGATAAAATGCTTTGAGACCCAGTGAAAAGTAGTGTAGACCTGATAAAATTCTTTGAGACCCAGTGAAAAGTAGCGTGGACCTGATAAAAGGCTTTGAGACCCAGTGAAAAGTAGTGTGGACTTGATAAAAGGCTTTGAGACCCAGTGAAAAGTAGTGTGGACCTGATAAAAGGCTTTGAGACCCAGTGAAAAGTAGTGTAGACCTGATAAAATTCTTTGAGACCCAGTGAAAAGTAGCGTGGACCTGATAAAAGGCTTTGAGACCCAGTGAAAAGTAGTGTGGACTTGATAAAAGGCTTTGAGATCCAGTGAAAAGTAGTGTGGACCTGATAAAATGCTTTGAGACCCAGTGAAAAGGAGTTTGGACCTGATAAAATGCTTTGAGACCCAGTGAAAACTAGTGTGGACCTGATAAAATGCTTTGAGATCCAGTGAAAAGTAGTGTGGACTTGATAAAATGCTTTGAGACCCAGTGAAAAGTAGTGTGGACCTGATAAAATGCTTTGAGACCCAGTGAAAAGTAGCGTGGACCTGATAAAATGCTTTGAGACCCAGTGAAAAGTAGTGTGGACCTGATAAAATGTTTTGAGACCCAGTGAAAAGTAGTGTGGACTTGATAAAATGCTTTGAGACCCAGTGAAAAGTAGCGTGGACCTGATAAAATGCTTTGAGACCCAGTGAAAAGTAGTGTGGACTTGATAAAATGCTTTGAGACCCAGTGAAAAGTAGTGTGGACTTGATAAAATGCTTTGAGACCCAGAGAAAAGTAGCAAGGACTTGATAAAATACTTTGAGACCCAGTGAAAAGTAGCGTGGACCTGATAAAAGGCTTTGAGACCCAGTGAAAAGTAGTGTGGACCTGATAAAATGCTTTGAGACCCAGTGAAAAGTAGTGTGGACCTGATAAAATGCTTTGAGACCCAGTGAAAAGTAGTGTGGACCTGATAAAATGCTTTGAGACCCAGTGAAAAGTAGTGTGGACCTGATAAAATGCTTTGAGACCCAGTGAAAAGTAGTGTGGACCTGATAAAATGCTTTGAGACCCAGTGAAAAGTAGTGTGGACCTGATAAAATGCTTTGAGACCCAGTGAAAAGTAGTGTGGACCTGATAAAATGCTTTGAGACCCAGTGAAAAGTAGTGTGGACCTGATAAAATGCTTTGAGACCCAGTGAAAAGTAGTGTGGACTTGATAAAATGCTTTGAGACCCAGTGAAAAGTAGTGTGGACCTGATAAAATGCTTTGAGACCCAGTGAAAAGTAGTGTGGACCTGATAAAATGCTTTGAGACCCAGTGAAAAGTAGTGTGGACTTGATAAAATGCTTTGAGACCCAGTGAAAAGTAGCGTGGACCTGATAAAATGCTTTGAGACCCAGTGAAAAGTAGTGTGGACTTGATAAAATGCTTTGAGACCCAGTGAAAAGTAGTGTGGACCTGATAAAAGGCTTTGAGACCCAGTGAAAAGTAGTGTGGACTTGATAAAATGCTTTGAGACCCAGTGAAAAGTAGTGTGGACCTGATAAAATGCTTTGAGACCCAGTGAAAAGTAGTGTGGACCTGATAAAATGCTTTGAGACCCAGTGAAAAGTAGTGTGGACCTGATAAAATGCTTTGAGATCCAGTGAAAAGTAGTGTGGACTTGATAAAATGCTTTGAGACCCAGTGAAAAGTAGTGTGGACCTGATAAAATGCTTTGAGACCCAGTGAAAAGTAGTGTGGACCTGATAAAATGCTTTGAGACCCAGTGAAAAGTAGTGTGGACCTGATAAAATGCTTTGAGACCCAGTGAAAAGTAGTGTGGACTTGATAAAATGCTTTGAGACCCAGTGAAAAGTAGCGTGGACCTGATAAAATGCTTTGAGACCCAGTGAAAAGTAGTGTGGACTTGATAAAATGCTTTGAGACCCAGTGAAAAGTAGTGTGGACTTGATAAAATGCTTTGAGACCCAGAGAAAAGTAGCAAGGACTTGATAAAATACTTTGAGACCCAGTGAAAAGTAGCGTGGACCTGATAAAAGGCTTTGAGACCCAGTGAAAAGTAGTGTGGACCTGATAAAATGCTTTGAGACCCAGTGAAAAGTAGTGTGGACCTGATAAAATGCTTTGAGACCCAGTGAAAAGTAGTGTGGACTTGATAAAATGCTTTGAGACCCAGTGAAAAGTAGTGTGGACCTGATAAAATGCTTTGAGACCCAGTGAAAAGTAGTGTGGACCTGATAAAATGCTTTGAGACCCAGTGAAAAGTAGTGTGGACCTGATAAAATGCTTTGAGACCCAGTGAAAAGTAGTGTGGACCTGATAAAATGCTTTGAGACCCAGTGAAAAGTAGTGTGGACCTGATAAAATGCTTTGAGACCCAGTGAAAAGTAGTGTGGACTTGATAAAATGCTTTGAGACCCAGTGAAAAGTAGTGTGGACCTGATAAAATGCTTTGAGACCCAGTGAAAAGTAGTGTGGACTTGATAAAATGCTTTGAGACCCAGTGAAAAGTAGTGTGGACCTGATAAAATGCTTTGAGACCCAGTGAAAAGTAGTGTGGACTTGATAAAATGCTTTGAGACCCAGTGAAAAGTAGTGTGGACCTGATAAAATGCTTTGAGACCCAGTGAAAAGTAGTGTGGACTTGATAAAATGCTTTGAGACCCAGTGAAAAGTAGTGTGGACCTGATAAAATGCTTTGAGACCCAGTGAAAAGTAGTGTGGACCTGATAAAATGCTTTGAGACCCAGTGAAAAGTAGTGTGGACCTGATAAAATGCTTTGAGACCCAGTGAAAAGTAGTGTGGACCTGATAAAATGCTTTGAGACCCAGTGAAAAGTAGTGTGGACTTGATAAAATGCTTTGAGACCCAGTGAAAAGTAGTGTGGACCTGATAAAATGCTTTGAGACCCAGTGAAAAGTAGTGTGGACCTGATAAAATGCTTTGAGACCCAGTGAAAAGTAGTGTGGACCTGATAAAAGGCTTTGAGACCCAGTGAAAAGTAGTGTGGACTTGATAAAATGCTTTGAGACCCAGTGAAAAGTAGTGTGGACCTGATAAAATGCTTTGAGACCCAGTGAAAAGTAGTGTGGACTTGATAAAATGCTTTGAGACCCAGTGAAAAGTAGTGTGGACCTGATAAAATGCTTTGAGACCCAGTGAAAAGTAGTGTGGACTTGATAAAATGCTTTGAGACCCAGTGAAAAGTAGTGTGGACCTGATAAAATGCTTTGAGACCCAGTGAAAAGTAGCGTGGACCTGATAAAATGCTTTGAGACCCAGTGAAAAGTAGTGTGGACCTGATAAAATGCTTTGAGACCCAGTGAAAAGTAGTGTGGACTTGATAAAATGCTTTGAGACCCAGTGAAAAGTAGTGTGGACCTGATAAAATGCTTTGAGACCCAGTGAAAAGTAGTGTGGACTTGATAAAATGCTTTGAGACCCAGTGAAAAGTAGTGTGGACTTGATAAAATGCTTTGAGACCCAGAGAAAAGTAGCAAGGACTTGATAAAATACTTTGAGACCCAGTGAAAAGTAGCGTGGACCTGATAAAAGGCTTTGAGACCCAGTGAAAAGTAGTGTGGACCTGATAAAATGCTTTGAGACCCAGTGAAAAGTAGTGTGGACCTGATAAAATGCTTTGAGACCCAGTGAAAAGTAGTGTGGACTTGATAAAATGCTTTGAGACCCAGTGAAAAGTAGTGTGGACCTGATAAAATGCTTTGAGACCCAGTGAAAAGTAGTGTGGACCTGATAAAATGCTTTGAGACCCAGTGAAAAGTAGTGTGGACCTGATAAAATGCTTTGAGACCCAGTGAAAAGTAGTGTGGACCTGATAAAATGCTTTGAGACCCAGTGAAAAGTAGTGTGGACTTGATAAAATGCTTTGAGACCCAGTGAAAAGTAGTGTGGACCTGATAAAAGGCTTTGAGACCCAGTGAAAAGTAGTGTGGACTTGATAAAATGCTTTGAGACCCAGTGAAAAGTAGTGTGGACCTGATAAAATTCTTTGAGACCCAGTGAAAAGTAGCGTGGACCTGATAAAAGGCTTTGAGACCCAGTGAAAAGTAGTGTGGACTTGATAAAAGGCTTTGAGACCCAGTGAAAAGTAGTGTGGACCTGATAAAATGCTTTGAGACCCAGTGAAAAGTAGTGTGGACCTGATAAAATGCTTTGAGACCCAGTGAAAAGTAGTGTGGACTTGATAAAATGCTTTGAGACCCAGTGAAAAGTAGTGTGGACCTGATAAAATGCTTTGAGACCCAGTGAAAAGTAGTGTGGACTTGATAAAATGCTTTGAGACCCAGTGAAAAGTAGTGTGGACCTGATAAAATGCTTTGAGACCCAGTGAAAAGTAGTGTGGACCTGATAAAATGCTTTGAGACCCAGTGAAAAGTAGTGTGGACTTGATAAAATGCTTTGAGACCCAGTGAAAAGTAGTGTGGACCTGATAAAATGCTTTGAGACCCAGTGAAAAGTAGTGTGGACCTGATAAAATGCTTTGAGACCCAGTGAAAAGTAGTGTGGACTTGATAAAATGCTTTGAGACCCAGTGAAAAGTAGTGTGGACCTGATAAAATGCTTTGAGACCCAGTGAAAAGTAGTGTGGACCTGATAAAATGCTTTGAGACCCAGTGAAAAGTAGTGTGGACTTGATAAAATGCTTTGAGACCCAGTGAAAAGTAGCGTGGACCTGATAAAATGCTTTGAGACCCAGTGAAAAGTAGTGTGGACCTGATAAAATGCTTTGAGACCCAGTGAAAAGTAGTGTGGACCTGATAAAATGTTTTGAGACCCAGTGAAAAGTAGTGTGGACTTGATAAAATGCTTTGAGACCCAGTGAAAAGTAGCGTGGACCTGATAAAATGCTTTGAGACCCAGTGAAAAGTAGTGTGGACTTGATAAAATGCTTTGAGACCCAGTGAAAAGTAGTGTGGACTTGATAAAATGCTTTGAGACCCAGTGAAAAGTAGTGTGGACTTGATAAAATGCTTTGAGACCCAGAGAAAAGTAGCAAGGACTTGATAAAATACTTTGAGACCCAGTGAAAAGTAGCGTGGACCTGATAAAAGGCTTTGAGACCCAGTGAAAAGTAGTGTGGACCTGATAAAATGCTTTGAGACCCAGTGAAAAGTAGTGTGGACCTGATAAAATGCTTTGAGACCCAGTGAAAAGTAGTGTGGACTTGATAAAATGCTTTGAGACCCAGTGAAAAGTAGTGTGGACCTGATAAAATGCTTTGAGACCCAGTGAAAAGTAGTGTGGACCTGATAAAATGCTTTGAGACCCAGTGAAAAGTAGTGTGGACCTGATAAAATGCTTTGAGACCCAGTGAAAAGTAGTGTGGACCTGATAAAATGCTTTGAGACCCAGTGAAAAGTAGTGTGGACTTGATAAAATGCTTTGAGACCCAGTGAAAAGTAGTGTGGACCTGATAAAATGCTTTGAGACCCAGTGAAAAGTAGTGTGGACCTGATAAAATGCTTTGAGACCCAGTGAAAAGTAGTGTGGACTTGATAAAATGCTTTGAGACCCAGTGAAAAGTAGCGTGGACCTGATAAAATGCTTTGAGATCCAGTGAAAAGTAGTGTGGACTTGATAAAATGCTTTGAGACCCAGTGAAAAGTAGTGTGGACCTGATAAAAGGCTTTGAGACCCAGTGAAAAGTAGTGTGGACTTGATAAAATGCTTTGAGACCCAGTGAAAAGTAGTGTGGACCTGATAAAATTCTTTGAGACCCAGTGAAAAGTAGCGTGGACCTGATAAAAGGCTTTGAGACCCAGTGAAAAGTAGTGTGGACTTGATAAAAGGCTTTGAGATCCAGTGAAAAGTAGTGTGGACCTGATAAAATGCTTTGAGACCCAGTGAAAAGTAGTGTGGACTTGATAAAATGCTTTGAGACCCAGTGAAAAGTAGTGTGGACCTGATAAAATTCTTTGAGACCCAGTGAAAAGTAGCGTGGACCTGATAAAAGGCTTTGAGACCCAGTGAAAAGTAGTGTGGACTTGATAAAAGGCTTTGAGATCCAGTGAAAAGTAGTGTGGACCTGATAAAATGCTTTGAGACCCAGTGAAAAGGAGTTTGGACCTGATAAAATGCTTTGAGACCCAGTGAAAAGTAGTGTGGACTTGATAAAATGCTTTGAGACCCAGTGAAAAGGAGTGTGGACCTGATAAAATGCTTTGAGACCCAGTGAAATGTAGTGTGGACTTGATAAAATGCTTTGAGACCCAGTGAAAAGTAGTGTGGACTTGATAAAATGCTTTGAGACCCAGTGAAAAGTAGTGTGGACCTGATAAAATGCTTTGAGACCCAGTGAAAAGTAGTGTGGACTTGATAAAATGCTTTGAGACCCAGTGAAAAGGAGTGTGGACCTGATAAAATGCTTTGAGACCCAGTGAAAAGTAGTGTGGACTTGATAAAATGCTTTGAGACCCAGTGAAAAGTAGTGTGGACCTGATAAAATGCTTTGAGACCCAGTGAAAAGTAGTGTGGACCTGATAAAATGCTTTGAGATCCAGTGAAAAGTAGTGTGGACTTGATAAAATGCTTTGAGACCCAGTGAAAAGTAGTGTGGACCTGATAAAATGTTTTGAGACCCAGTGAAAAGTAGTGTGGACTTGATAAAATGCTTTGAGACCCAGTGAAAAGTAGCGTGGACCTGATAAAATGCTTTGAGACCCAGTGAAAAGTAGTGTGGACTTGATAAAATGCTTTGAGTCCCAGTGAAAAGTAGTGTGGACTTGATAAAATGCTTTGAGACCCAGTGAAAAGTAGTGTGGACTTGATAAAATGCTTTGAGACCCAGAGAAAAGTAGCAAGGACTTGATAAAATACTTTGAGACCCAGTGAAAAGTAGCGTGGACCTGATAAAAGGCTTTGAGACCCAGTGAAAAGTAGTGTGGACCTGATAAAATGCTTTGAGACCCAGTGAAAAGGAGTGTGGACCTGATAAAATGCTTTGAGACCCAGTGAAAAGTAGTGTGGACTTGATAAAATGCTTTGAGACTCAGTGAAAAGTAGTGTGGACCTGATAAAATGCTTTGAGACCCAGTGAAAAGTAGTGTGGACCTGATAAAATGCTTTGAGACCCAGTGAAAAGTAGTGTGGACCTGATAAAATGCTTTGAGACCCAGTGAAAAGTAGTGTGGACCTGATAAAATGCTTTGAGACCCAGTGAAAAGTAGTGTGGACTTGATAAAATGCTTTGAGACCCAGTGAAAAGTAGTGTGGACCTGATAAAATGCTTTGAGACCCAGTGAAAAGTAGTGTGGACTTGATAAAATGCTTTGAGACCCAGTGAAAAGTAGTGTGGACCTGATAAAATTCTTTGAGACCCAGTGAAAAGTAGCGTGGACCTGATAAAAGGCTTTGAGACCCAGTGAAAAGTAGTGTGGACTTGATAAAAGGCTTTGAGATCCAGTGAAAAGTAGTGTGGACCTGATAAAATGCTTTGAGACCCAGTGAAAAGGAGTTTGGACCTGATAAAATGCTTTGAGACCCAGTGAAAAGTAGTGTGGACCTGATAAAATGCTTTGAGATCCAGTGAAAAGTAGTGTGGACTTGATAAAATGCTTTGAGACCCAGTGAAAAGTAGTGTGGACCTGATAAAATGCTTTGAGACCCAGTGAAAAGTAGCGTGGACCTGATAAAATGCTTTGAGACCCAGTGAAAAGTAGCGTGGACCTGATAAAAGGCTTTGAGACCCAGTGAAAAGTAGTGTGGACCTGATAAAAGGCTTTGAGACCCAGTGAAAAGTAGCGTGGACCTGATAAAAGGCTTTGAGACCCAGTGAAAAGTAGCGTGGACTTGATAAAATGCTTTGAGACCCAGTGAAAAGTAGTGTGGACCTGATAAAATGCTTTGAGACCCAGTGAAAAGTAGTGTGGACCTGATAAAATGCTTTGAGACTCAGGGAAAAGTAGTGTGGACTTGATAAAATGCTTTGAGACTCAGGGAAAAGTAGTGTGGACTTGATAAAATGCTTTGAGACCCAGAGAAAAGTAGCAAGGACTTGATAAAATGCTTTGAGACCCAGTGAAAAGTAGTGTGGACCTGATAAAAATGCTTTGAGACCCAGTGAAAAGTAGTGTGGACTTGATAAAATGCTTTGAGACCCAGTGAAAAGTAGTGTGGACCTGATAAAAGGCTTTGAGACCCAGTGAAAAGTAGTGTGGACTTGATAAAATGCTTTGAGACCCAGTGAAAAGTAGTGTGGACCTGATAAAATGCTTTGAGACCCAGTGAAAAGTAGTGTGGACCTGATAAAATGCTTTGAGACCCAGTGAAAAGTAGTGTGGACTTGATAAAATGCTTTGAGACCCAGTGAAAAGTAGTGTGGACCTGATAAAATGCTTTGAGACCCAGTGAAAAGTAGTGTGGACCTGATAAAATGCTTTGAGACCCAGTGAAAAGTAGTGTGGACTTGATAAAATGCTTTGAGACCCAGTGAAAAGTAGTGTGGACCTGATAAAATGCTTTGAGACCCAGTGAAAAGTAGTGTGGACCTGATAAAATGCTTTGAGACCCAGTGAAAAGTAGTGTGGACTTGATAAAATGCTTTGAGACCCAGTGAAAAGTAGTGTGGACCTGATAAAATGCTTTGAGACCCAGTGAAAAGTAGTGTGGACCTGATAAAATGCTTTGAGACCCAGTGAAAAGTAGTGTGGACCTGATAAAATGCTTTGAGACCCAGTGAAAAGTAGTGTGGACCTGATAAAATGCTTTGAGACCCAGTGAAAAGTAGTGTGGACTTGATAAAATGCTTTGAGACCCAGTGAAAAGTAGTGTGGACCTGATAAAATGCTTTGAGACCCAGTGAAAAGTAGTGTGGACCTGATAAAATGCTTTGAGACCCAGTGAAAAGTAGTGTGGACTTGATAAAATGCTTTGAGACCCAGTGAAAAGTAGCGTGGACTTGATAAAATGCTTTGAGACCCAGTGAAAAGTAGCGTGGACCTGATAAAAGGCTTTGAGACCCAGTGAAAAGTAGTGTGGACCTGATAAAATGCTTTGAGACCCAGTGAAAAGTAGTGTGGACCTGATAAAATGCTTTGAGACCCAGTGAAAAGTAGTGTGGACCTGATAAAATGCTTTGAGACCCAGTGAAAAGTAGTGTGGACCTGATAAAATGCTTTGAGACCCAGTGAAAAGTAGTGTGGACCTGATAAAATGCTTTGAGACCCAGTGAAAAGTAGTGTGGACCTGATAAAATGCTTTGAGACCCAGTGAAAAGTAGTGTGGACTTGATAAAATGCTTTGAGACCCAGTGAAAAGTAGTGTGGACCTGATAAAATGCTTTGAGACCCAGTGAAAAGTAGTGTGGACCTGATAAAATGCTTTGAGACCCAGTGAAAAGTAGCGTGGACCTGATAAAATGCTTTGAGACCCAGTGAAAAGTAGTGTGGACTTGATAAAATGCTTTGAGACCCAGTGAAAAGTAGTGTGGACCTGATAAAATGCTTTGAGACCCAGTGAAAAGTAGTGTGGACCTGATAAAATGCTTTGAGACCCAGTGAAAAGTAGTGTGGACTTGATAAAATGCTTTGAGACCCAGTGAAAAGTAGTCGTGGACCTGATAAAATGCTTTGAGACCCAGTGAAAAGTAGTGTGGACTTGATAAAATGCTTTGAGACCCAGTGAAAAGTAGTGTGGACCTGATAAAATGCTTTGAGACCCAGTGAAAAGTAGTGTGGACTTGATAAAATGCTTTGAGACCCAGTGAAAAGTAGTGTGGACTTGATAAAATGCTTTGAGACCCAGAGAAAAGTAGCAAGGACTTGATAAAATACTTTGAGACCCAGTAAAAAGTAGCGTGGACCTGATAAAAGGCTTTGAGACCCAGTGAAAAGTAGTGTGGACCTGATAAAATGCTTTGAGACCCAGTGAAAAGTAGTGTGGACCTGATAAAATGCTTTGAGACCCAGTGAAAAGTAGTGTGGACTTGATAAAATGCTTTGAGACCCAGTGAAAAGTAGTGTGGACCTGATAAAATGCTTTGAGACCCAGTGAAAAGTAGTGTGGACCTGATAAAATGCTTTGAGACCCAGTGAAAAGTAGTGTGGACCTGATAAAATGCTTTGAGACCCAGTGAAAAGTAGTGTGGACTTGATAAAAGGCTTTGAGATCCAGTGAAAAGTAGTGTGGACCTGATAAAATGCTTTGAGACCCAGTGAAAAGGAGTTTGGACCTGATAAAATGCTTTGAGACCCAGTGAAAACTAGTGTGGACCTGATAAAATGCTTTGAGATCCAGTGAAAAGTAGTGTGGACTTGATAAAATGCTTTGAGACCCAGTGAAAAGTAGTGTGGACCTGATAAAATGCTTTGAGACCCAGTGAAAAGTAGCGTGGACCTGATAAAATGCTTTGAGACCCAGTGAAAAGTAGTGTGGACCTGATAAAATGCTTTGAGACCCAGTGAAAAGTAGTGTGGACTTGATAAAATGCTTTGAGACCCAGTGAAAAGTAGCGTGGACCTGATAAAATGCTTTGAGACCCAGTGAAAAGTAGTGTGGACTTGATAAAATGCTTTGAGACCCAGTGAAAAGTAGTGTGGACTTGATAAAATGCTTTGAGACCCAGAGAAAAGTAGCAAGGACTTGATAAAATACTTTGAGACCCAGTGAAAAGTAGCGTGGACCTGATAAAAGGCTTTGAGACCCAGTGAAAAGTAGTGTGGACCTGATAAAATGCTTTGAGACCCAGTGAAAAGTAGCGTGGACCTGATAAAAGGCTTTGAGACCCAGTGAAAAGTAGTGTGGACTTGATAAAATGCTTTGAGACCCAGTGAAAAGTAGTGTGGACCTGATAAAATGCTTTGAGACCCAGTGAAAAGTAGTGTGGACCTGATAAAATGCTTTGAGACCCAGTGAAAAGTAGTGTGGACTTGATAAAATGCTTTGAGACCCAGTGAAAAGTAGTGTGGACCTGATAAAATGCTTTGAGACCCAGTGAAAAGTAGTGTGGACCTGATAAAATGCTTTGAGACCCAGTGAAAAGTAGTGTGGACTTGATAAAATGCTTTGAGACCCAGTGAAAAGTAGTGTGGACCTGATAAAATGCTTTGAGACCCAGTGAAAAGTAGTGTGGACTTGATAAAATGCTTTGAGACCCAGTGAAAAGTAGTGTGGACCTGATAAAATGCTTTGAGACCCAGTGAAAAGTAGTGTGGACCTGATAAAATGCTTTGAGACCCAGTGAAAAGTAGTGTGGACCTGATAAAATGCTTTGAGACCCAGTGAAAAGTAGTGTGGACTTGATAAAATGCTTTGAGACCCAGTGAAAAGTAGTGTGGACCTGATAAAATGCTTTGAGACCCAGTGAAAAGTAGTGTGGACCTGATAAAATGCTTTGAGACCCAGTGAAAAGTAGTGTGGACTTGATAAAATGCTTTGAGACCCAGTGAAAAGTAGTGTGGACCTGATAAAATGCTTTGAGACCCAGTGAAAAGTAGTGTGGACCTGATAAAATGCTTTGAGACCCAGTGAAAAGTAGCGTGGACCTGATAAAATGCTTTGAGACCCAGTGAAAAGTAGTGTGGACTTGATAAAATGCTTTGAGACCCAGTGAAAAGTAGTGTGGACTTGATAAAATGCTTTGAGACCCAGAGAAAAGTAGCAAGGACTTGATAAAATACTTTGAGACCCAGTGAAAAGTAGCGTGGACCTGATAAAAGGCTTTGAGACCCAGTGAAAAGTAGTGTGGACCTGATAAAATGCTTTGAGACCCAGTGAAAAGTAGTGTGGACCTGATAAAATGCTTTGAGACCCAGTGAAAAGTAGTGTGGACTTGATAAAATGCTTTGAGACCCAGTGAAAAGTAGTGTGGACCTGATAAAATGCTTTGAGACCCAGTGAAAAGTAGTGTGGACCTGATAAAATGCTTTGAGACCCAGTGAAAAGTAGTGTGGACCTGAGTTGGACCTGATAAGATGCTTTGAGACCCAGTGAAAAGTAGTGTGGACCTGATAAAATGCTTTGAGACCCAGTGAAAAGTAGTGTGGACTTGATAAAATGCTTTGAGACCCAGTGAAAAGTAGTGTGGACCTGATAAAATGCTTTGAGACCCAGTGAAAAGTAGTGTGGACCTGATAAAATGCTTTGAGACCCAGTGAAAAGTAGTGTGGACTTGATAAAATGCTTTGAGACCCAGTGAAAAGTAGCGTGGACCTGATAAAATGCTTTGAGATCCAGTGAAAAGTAGTGTGGACTTGATAAAATGCTTTGAGACCCAGTGAAAAGTAGTGTGGACCTGATAAAAGGCTTTGAGACCCAGTGAAAAGTAGTGTGGACTTGATAAAATGCTTTGAGACCCAGTGAAAAGTAGTGTGGACCTGATAAAATTCTTTGAGACCCAGTGAAAAGTAGCGTGGACCTGATAAAAGGCTTTGAGACCCAGTGAAAAGTAGTGTGGACTTGATAAAAGGCTTTGAGATCCAGTGAAAAGTAGTGTGGACCTGATAAAATGCTTTGAGACCCAGTGAAAAGGAGTTTGGACCTGATAAAATGCTTTGAGACCCAGTGAAAAGTAGTGTGGACTTGATAAAATGCTTTGAGACCCAGTGAAAAGTAGTGTGGACCTGATAAAATGCTTTGAGACCCAGTGAAAAGTAGTGTGGACTTGATAAAATGCTTTGAGACCCAGTGAAAAGTAGTGTGGACCTGATAAAATGCTTTGAGACCCAGTGAAAAGTAGTGTGGACCTGATAAAATGCTTTGAGACCCAGTGAAAAGTAGTGTGGACTTGATAAAATGCTTTGAGACCCAGTGAAAAGTAGTGTGGACCTGATAAAATGCTTTGAGACCCAGTGAAAAGTAGTGTGGACCTGATAAAATGCTTTGAGACCCAGTGAAAAGTAGTGTGGACCTGATAAAATGCTTTGAGACCCAGTGAAAAGTAGTGTGGACTTGATAAAATGCTTTGAGACCCAGTGAAAAGTAGTGTGGACCTGATAAAATGCTTTGAGACCCAGTGAAAAGTAGTGTGGACCTGATAAAATGCTTTGAGACCCAGTGAAAAGTAGTGTGGACCTGATAAAATGCTTTGAGACCCAGTGAAAAGTAGTGTGGACCTGATAAAATGCTTTGAGACCCAGTGAAAAGTAGTGTGGACCTGATAAAATGCTTTGAGACCCAGTGAAAAGTAGTGTGGACTTGATAAAATGCTTTGAGACCCAGTGAAAAGTAGTGTGGACTTGATAAAATGCTTTGAGACCCAGAGAAAAGTAGCAAGGACTTGATAAAATACTTTGAGACCCAGTGAAAAGTAGCGTGGACCTGATAAAAGGCTTTGAGACCCAGTGAAAAGTAGTGTGGACCTGATAAAATGCTTTGAGACCCAGTGAAAAGTAGTGTGGACCTGATAAAATGCTTTGAGACCCAGTGAAAAGTAGTGTGGACTTGATAAAATGCTTTGAGACCCAGTGAAAAGTAGTGTGGACCTGATAAAATGCTTTGAGACCCAGTGAAAAGTAGTGTGGACCTGATAAAATGCTTTGAGACCCAGTGAAAAGTAGTGTGGACCTGATAAAATGCTTTGAGACCCAGTGAAAAGTAGTGTGGACTTGATAAAATGCTTTGAGACCCAGTGAAAAGTAGTGTGGACCTGATAAAAGGCTTTGAGACCCAGTGAAAAGTAGTGTGGACTTGATAAAATGCTTTGAGACCCAGTGAAAAGTAGTGTGGACCTGATAAAATGCTTTGAGACCCAGTGAAAAGTAGTGTGGACCTGATAAAATGCTTTGAGACCCAGTGAAAAGTAGTGTGGACTTGATAAAATGCTTTGAGACCCAGTGAAAAGTAGTGTGGACCTGATAAAATGCTTTGAGACCCAGTGAAAAGTAGTGTGGACCTGATAAAATGCTTTGAGACCCAGTGAAAAGTAGTGTGGACTTGATAAAATGCTTTGAGACCCAGTGAAAAGTAGCGTGGACCTGATAAAATGCTTTGAGATCCAGTGAAAAGTAGTGTGGACTTGATAAAATGCTTTGAGACCCAGTGAAAAGTAGTGTGGACCTGATAAAAGGCTTTGAGACCCAGTGAAAAGTAGTGTGGACTTGATAAAATGCTTTGAGACCCAGTGAAAAGTAGTGTGGACCTGATAAAATTCTTTGAGACCCAGTGAAAAGTAGCGTGGACCTGATAAAAGGCTTTGAGACCCAGTGAAAAGTAGTGTGGACTTGATAAAAGGCTTTGAGATCCAGTGAAAAGTAGTGTGGACCTGATAAAATGCTTTGAGACCCAGTGAAAAGGAGTTTGGACCTGATAAAATGCTTTGAGATCCAGTGAAAAGTAGTGTGGACTTGATAAAATGCTTTGAGACCCAGTGAAAAATAGTGTGGACCTGATAAAATGCTTTGAGACCCAGTGAAATGTAGTGTGGACTTGATAAAATGCTTTGAGACCCAGTGAAAAGTAGTGTGGACTTGATAAAATGCTTTGAGACCCAGTGAAAAGGAGTGTGGACCTGATAAAATGCTTTGAGACCCAGTGAAAAGTAGTGTGGACTTGATAAAATGCTTTGAGACCCAGTGAAAAGTAGTGTGGACCTGATAAAATGCTTTGAGACCCAGTGAAAAGTAGTGTGGACCTGATAAAATGCTTTGAGACCCAGTGAAAAGTAGTGTGGACTTGATAAAATGCTTTGAGACCCAGTGAAAAGTAGCGTGGACCTGATAAAATGCTTTGAGATCCAGTGAAAAGTAGTGTGGACTTGATAAAATGCTTTGAGACCCAGTGAAAAGTAGTGTGGACCTGATAAAATGTTTTGAGACCCAGTGAAAAGTAGTGTGGACTTGATAAAATGCTTTGAGACCCAGTGAAAAGTAGTGTGGACCTGATAAAATGCTTTGAGACCCAGTGAAAAGTAGTGTGGACCTGATAAAATGCTTTGAGATCCAGTGAAAAGTAGTGTGGACTTGATAAAATGCTTTGAGACCCAGTGAAAAGTAGTGTGGACCTGATAAAATGCTTTGAGACCCAGTGAAAAGTAGTGTGGACCTGATAAAATGCTTTGAGACCCAGTGAAAAGTAGTGTGGACCTGATAAAATGCTTTGAGACCCAGTGAAAAGTAGTGTGGACCTGATAAAATGCTTTGAGACCCAGTGAAAAGTAGTGTGGACCTGATAAAATGCTTTGAGACCCAGTGAAAAGTAGTGTGGACTTGATAAAATGCTTTGAGACCCAGTGAAAAGTAGCGTGGACCTGATAAAATGCTTTGAGATCCAGTGAAAAGTAGTGTGGACTTGATAAAATGCTTTGAGACCCAGTGAAAAGTAGTGTGGACCTGATAAAAGGCTTTGAGACCCAGTGAAAAGTAGTGTGGACTTGATAAAATGCTTTGAGACCCAGTGAAAAGTAGTGTGGACCTGATAAAATGCTTTGAGACCCAGTGAAAAGTAGTGTGGACCTGATAAAAGGCTTTGAGACCCAGTGAAAAGTAGTGTGGACCTGATAAAATGCTTTGAGACCCAGTGAAAAGTAGTGTGGACCTGATAAAATGCTTTGAGACCCAGTGAAAAGTGAGTGTTGGACCTTGATAAAATGCTTTGAGACCCAGTGAAAAGTAGTGTGGACTTGATAAAATGCTTTGAGACCCAGTGAAAAGTAGTGTGGACCTGATAAAATGCTTTGAGACCCAGTGAAAAGTAGTGTGGACCTGATAAAATGCTTTGAGACCCAGTGAAAAGTAGTGTGGACTTGATAAAATGCTTTGAGACCCAGTGAAAAGTAGCGTGGACCTGATAAAATGCTTTGAGACCCAGTGAAAAGTAGTGTGGACTTGATAAAATGCTTTGAGACCCAGTGAAAAGTAGTGTGGACCTGATAAAATGCTTTGAGACCCAGTGAAAAGTAGTGTGGACTTGATAAAATGCTTTGAGACCCAGTGAAAAGTAGTGTGGACTTGATAAAATGCTTTGAGACCCAGAGAAAAGTAGCAAGGACTTGATAAAATACTTTGAGACCCAGTGAAAAGTAGCGTGGACCTGATAAAAGGCTTTGAGACCCAGTGAAAAGTAGTGTGGACCTGATAAAATGCTTTGAGACCCAGTGAAAAGTAGTGTGGACCTGATAAAATGCTTTGAGACCCAGTGAAAAGTAGTGTGGACTTGATAAAATGCTTTGAGACTCAGTGAAAAGTAGTGTGGACCTGATAAAATGCTTTGAGACCCAGTGAAAAGTAGTGTGGACCTGATAAAATGCTTTGAGACCCAGTGAAAAGTAGTGTGGACCTGATAAAATGCTTTGAGACCCAGTGAAAAGTAGTGTGGACCTGATAAAATGCTTTGAGACCCAGTGAAAAGTAGTGTGGACTTGATAAAATGCTTTGAGACCCAGTGAAAAGTAGTGTGGACCTGATAAAATGCTTTGAGACCCAGTGAAAAGTAGCGTGGACCTGATAAAATGCTTTGAGACCCAGTGAAAAGTAGTGTGGACCTGATAAAATGCTTTGAGACCCAGTGAAAAGTAGCGTGGACCTGATAAAATGCTTTGAGACCCAGTGAAAAGTAGTGTGGACTTGATAAAATGCTTTGAGACCCAGTGAAAAGTAGTGTGGACTTGATAAAATGCTTTGAGACCCAGAGAAAAGTAGCAAGGACTTGATAAAATACTTTGAGACCCAGTGAAAAGTAGCGTGGACCTGATAAAAGGCTTTGAGACCCAGTGAAAAGTAGTGTGGACCTGATAAAATGCTTTGAGACCCAGTGAAAAGTAGTGTGGACCTGATAAAATGCTTTGAGACCCAGTGAAAAGTAGTGTGGACTTGATAAAATGCTTTGAGACCCAGTGAAAAGTAGTGTGGACCTGATAAAATGCTTTGAGACCCAGTGAAAAGTAGTGTGGACCTGATAAAATGCTTTGAGACCCAGTGAAAAGTAGTGTGGACCTGATAAAATGCTTTGAGACCCAGTGAAAAGTAGTGTGGACCTGATAAAATGCTTTGAGACCCAGTGAAAAGTAGTGTGGACTTGATAAAATGCTTTGAGACCCAGTGAAAAGTAGTGTGGACCTGATAAAATGCTTTGAGACCCAGTGAAAAGTAGTGTGGACCTGATAAAATGCTTTGAGACCCAGTGAAAAGTAGTGTGGACTTGATAAAATGCTTTGAGACCCAGTGAAAAGTAGCGTGGACCTGATAAAATGCTTTGAGATCCAGTGAAAAGTAGTGTGGACTTGATAAAATGCTTTGAGACCCAGTGAAAAGTAGTGTGGACCTGATAAAATGCTTTGAGACCCAGTGAAAAGTAGTGTGGACTTGATAAAATGCTTTGAGACCCAGTGAAAAGTAGTGTGGACTTGATAAAATGCTTTGAGACCCAGTGAAAAGTAGTGTGGACCTGATAAAATGCTTTGAGACCCAGTGAAAAGTAGTGTGGACTTGATAAAATGCTTTGAGACCCAGTGAAAAGTAGTGTGGACTTGATAAAATGTTTTGAGACCCAGTGAAAAGTAGTGTGGACTTGATAAAATGCTTTGAGACCCAGTGAAAAGTAGTGTGGACTTGATAAAATGCTTTGAGACCCAGTGAAAAGGAGTGTGGACCTGATAAAATGCTTTGAGACCCAGTGAAAAGTAGTGTGGACTTGATAAAATGCTTTGAGACCCAGTGAAAAGTAGTGTGGACCTGATAAAATGCTTTGAGACCCAGTGAAAAGTAGTGTGGACCTGATAAAATGCTTTGAGACCCAGTGAAAAGTAGTGTGGACCTGATAAAATGCTTTGAGACCCAGTGAAAAGTAGTGTGGACTTGATAAAATGCTTTGAGACCCAGTGAAAAGTAGTGTGGACTTGATAAAATGCTTTGAGACCCAGTGAAAAGGAGTGTGGACCTGATAAAATGCTTTGAGACCCAGTGAAAAGTAGTGTGGACCTGATAAAATGCTTTGAGACCCAGTGAAAAGTAGTGTGGACTTGATAAAATGCTTTGAGACCCAGTGAAAAGTAGTGTGGACCTGATAAAATGCTTTGAGACCCAGTGAAAAGTAGTGTGGACCTGATAAAATGCTTTGAGACCCAGTGAAAAGTAGCGTGGACCTGATAAAATGCTTTGAGACCCAGTGAAAAGTAGTGTGGACCTGATAAAATGCTTTGAGACCCAGTGAAAAGTAGTGTGGACTTGATAAAATGCTTTGAGACCCAGTGAAAAGTAGTGTGGACCTGATAAAATGCTTTGAGACCCAGTGAAAAGTAGTGTGGACCTGATAAAATGCTTTGAGACCCAGTGAAAAGTAGCGTGGACCTGATAAAATGCTTTGAGACCCAGTGAAAAGTAGTGTGGACTTGATAAAATGCTTTGAGACCCAGTGAAAAGGAGTGTGGACCTGATAAAATGCTTTGAGACCCAGTGAAAAGTAGTGTGGACTTGATAAAATGCTTTGAGACCCAGTGAAAAGTAGTGTGGACCTGATAAAATGCTTTGAGACCCAGTGAAAAGTAGTGTGGACCTGATAAAATGCTTTGAGACCCAGTGAAAAGTAGTGTGGACCTGATAAAATGCTTTGAGACCCAGTGAAAAGTAGTGTGGACCTGATAAAATGCTTTGAGACCCAGTGAAAAGTAGTGTGGACTTGATAAAATGCTTTGAGACCCAGTGAAAAGTAGTGTGGACCTGATAAAATGCTTTGAGACCCAGTGAAAAGTAGTGTGGACTTGATAAAATGCTTTGAGACCCAGTGAAAAGTAGTGTGGACTTGATAAAATGCTTTGAGACCCAGTGAAAAGTAGTGTGGACCTGATAAAATACTTTGAGACCCAGTGAAAAGTAGTGTGGACTTGATAAAATGTTTTGAGACCCAGTGAAAAGTAGTGTGGACTTGATAAAATGTTTTGAGACCCAGTGAAAAGTAGTGTGGACTTGATAAAATGCTTTGGGACCCAGTGAAAAGTAGTGTGGACTTGATAAAATGCTTTGAGACCCAGTGAAAAGGAGTGTGGACCTGATAAAATGTTTTGAGACCCAGTGAAAAGTAGTGTGGACTTGATAAAATGCTTTGGGACCCAGTGAAAAGTAGTGTGGACTTGATAAAATGCTTTGAGACCCAGTGAAAAGTAGTGTGGACCTGATAAAATGCTTTGAGACCCAGTGAAAAGTAGTGTGGACCTGATAAAATGCTTTGGGACCCAGTGAAAAGTAGTGTGGACTTGATAAAATGCTTTGAGACCCAGTGAAAAGTAGTGTGGACTTGATAAAATGCTTTGAGACCCAGTGAAAAGGAGTGTGGACCTGATAAAATGCTTTGAGACCCAGTGAAAAGTAGTGTGGACCTGATAAAATGCTTTGAGACCCAGTGAAAAGTAGTGTGGACCTGATAAAATGCTTTGAGACCCAGTGAAAAGTAGTGTGGACCTGATAAAATACTTTGAGACCCAGAGAAAAGTAGTGTGGACCTGATAAAATGCTTTGAGACCCAGTGAAAAGTAGCGTGGACCTGATAAAATGCTTTGAGACCCAGTGAAAAGTAGTGTGGACCTGATAAAATGCTTTGAGACCCAGTGAAAAGTAGTGTGGACTTGATAAAATGCTTTGAGACTCAGTGAAAAGTAGTGTGGACCTGATAAAATGCTTTGAGACCCAGTGAAAAGTAGTGTGGACTTGATAAAATGCTTTGAGACCCAGTGAAAAGTAGCGTGGACCTGATAAAATGCTTTGAGACCCAGTGAAAAGTAGTGTGGACTTGATAAAATGCTTTGAGACCCAGTGAAAAGTAGTGTGGACCTGATAAAATGCTTTGAGACCCAGTGAAAAGTAGTGTGGACCTGATAAAATGCTTTGAGACCCAGTGAAAAGTAGTGTGGACTTGATAAAATGCTTTGAGACCCAGAGAAAAGTAGTGTGGACCTGATAAAATGCTTTGAGACCCAGTGAAAAGTAGCGTGGACCTGATAAAATGCTTTGAGACCCAGTGAAAAGTAGTGTGGACTTGATAAAATGCTTTGAGACCCAGTGAAAAGTAGTGTGGACTTGATAAAATGCTTTGAGACTCAGTGAAAAGTAGTGTGGACTTGATAAAATGCTTTGAGACTCAGTGAAAAGTAGTGTGGACTTGATAAAATGCTTTGAGACCCAGTGAAAAGTAGCGTGGACCTGATAAAATGCTTTGAGACCCAGTGAAAAGTAGTATGGACCTGATAAAATGCTTTGAGACCCAGTGAAAAGTAGCGTGGACCTGATGAAATGCTTTGAGACCCAGTGAAAAGTAGTGTGGACTTGATAAAATGCTTTGAGACCCAGTGAAAAGTAGTGTGGACTTGATAAAATGCTTTGAGACCCAGAGAAAAGTAGCAAGGACTTGATAAAATACTTTGAGACCCAGTGAAAAGTAGCGTGGACCTGATAAAAGGCTTTGAGACCCAGTGAAAAGTAGTGTGGACCTGATAAAATGCTTTGAGACCCAGTGAAAAGTAGTGTGGACCTGATAAAATGCTTTGAGACCCAGTGAAAAGTAGTGTGGACTTGATAAAATGCTTTGAGACTCAGTGAAAAGTAGTGTGGACCTGATAAAATGCTTTGAGACCCAGTGAAAAGTAGTGTGGACCTGATAAAATGCTTTGAGACCCAGTGAAAAGTAGTGTGGACCTGATAAAATGCTTTGAGACCCAGTGAAAAGTAGTGTGGACCTGATAAAATGCTTTGAGACCAAGTGAAAAGTAGTGTGGACTTGATAAAATGCTTTGAGACCCAGTGAAAAGTAGTGTGGACCTGATAAAATGCTTTGAGACCCAGTGAAAAGTAGTGTGGACCTGATAAAATGCTTTGAGACCCAGTGAAAAGTAGTGTGGACTTGATAAAATGCTTTGAGACCCAGTGAAAAGTAGCGTGGACCTGATAAAATGCTTTGAGATCCAGTGAAAAGTAGTGTGGACTTGATAAAATGCTTTGAGACCCAGTGAAAAGTAGTGTGGACTTGATAAAATGCTTTGAGACCCAGTGAAAAGTAGTGTGGACTTGATAAAATGCTTTGAGACCCAGTGAAAAGTAGTGTGGACTTGATAAAATGCTTTGAGACCCAGTGAAAAGTAGTGTGGACCTGATAAAATACTTTGAGACCCAGTGAAAAGTAGTGTGGACTTGATAAAATGTTTTGAGACCCAGTGAAAAGTAGTGTGGACTTGATAAAATGTTTTGAGACCCAGTGAAAAGTAGTGTGGACTTGATAAAATGCTTTGGGACCCAGTGAAAAGTAGTGTGGACTTGATAAAATGCTTTGAGACCCAGTGAAAAGGAGTGTGGACCTGATAAAATGTTTTGAGACCCAGTGAAAAGTAGTGTGGACTTGATAAAATGCTTTGGGACCCAGTGAAAAGTAGTGTGGACTTGATAAAATGCTTTGAGACCCAGTGAAAAGTAGTGTGGACCTGATAAAATGCTTTGAGACCCAGTGAAAAGTAGTGTGGACCTGATAAAATGCTTTGAGACCCAGTGAAAAGTAGTGTGGACCTGATAAAATGCTTTGAGACCCAGTGAAAAGTAGTGTGGACTTGATAAAATGCTTTGAGACTCAGTGAAAAGTAGTGTGGACCTGATAAAATGCTTTGAGACCCAGTGAAAAGTAGTGTGGACCTGATAAAATGCTTTGAGACCCAGTGAAAAGTAGCGTGGACCTGATAAAATGCTTTGAGACCCAGTGAAAAGTAGTGTGGACTTGATAAAATGCTTTGAGACCCAGAGAAAAGTAGCAAGGACTTGATAAAATACTTTGAGACCCAGTGAAAAGTAGCGTGGACCTGATAAAAGGCTTTGAGACCCAGTGAAAAGTAGTGTGGACCTGATAAAATGCTTTGAGACCCAGTGAAAAGTAGTGTGGACCTGATAAAATGCTTTGAGACCCAGTGAAAAGTAGTGTGGACTTGATAAAATGCTTTGAGACTCAGTGAAAAGTAGTGTGGACCTGATAAAATGCTTTGAGACCCAGTGAAAAGTAGTGTGGACCTGATAAAATGCTTTGAGACCCAGTGAAAAGTAGTGTGGACCTGATAAAATGCTTTGAGACCCAGTGAAAAGTAGTGTGGACCTGATAAAATGCTTTGAGACCCAGTGAAAAGTAGTGTGGACTTGATAAAATGCTTTGAGACCCAGTGAAAAGTAGTGTGGACCTGATAAAATGCTTTGAGACCCAGTGAAAAGTAGTGTGGACCTGATAAAATGCTTTGAGACCCAGTGAAAAGTAGTGTGGACTTGATAAAATGCTTTGAGACCCAGTGAAAAGTAGCGTGGACCTGATAAAATGCTTTGAGATCCAGTGAAAAGTAGTGTGGACTTGATAAAATGCTTTGAGACCCAGTGAAAAGTAGTGTGGACTTGATAAAATGCTTTGAGACCCAGTGAAAAGTAGTGTGGACTTGATAAAATGCTTTGAGACCCAGTGAAAAGTAGTGTGGACCTGATAAAATACTTTGAGACCCAGTGAAAAGTAGTGTGGACTTGATACAATGTTTTGAGACCCAGTGAAAAGTAGTGTGGACTTGATAAAATGTTTTGAGACCCAGTGAAAAGTAGTGTGGACTTGATAAAATGCTTTGAGACCCAGTGAAAAGTAGTGTGGACCTGATAAAATACTTTGAGACCCAGTGAAAAGTAGTGTGGACTTGATAAAATGTTTTGAGACCCAGTGAAAAGTAGTGTGGACTTGATAAAATGTTTTGAGACCCAGTGAAAAGTAGTGTGGACTTGATAAAATGCTTTGGGACCCAGTGAAAAGTAGTGTGGACTTGATAAAATGCTTTGAGACCCAGTGAAAAGGAGTGTGGACCTGATAAAATGTTTTGAGACCCAGTGAAAAGTAGTGTGGACTTGATAAAATGCTTTGAGACCCAGTGAAAAGTAGTGTGGACCTGATAAAATGCTTTGAGACCCAGTGAAAAGTAGCTGGACCTAATAAAATAAAAAAAAGTGCCTCATAAATGCAATGTGTCAGTATCATTGTCAATGTATTTGACTGGCAGGTGGATGCAGGTGGTGATGACCCCATGGAGCCCGACCCCCGGGTGACCGTGCCCGCAGAGAACGGAGTCAACCACGCCCCCATCATCTCCCCCAAACCCCCCAGCCTTGTTAGCCACCAGCAACAGCCCACAGGTACAGGTCAAATCTCCACTTGAACTTACAGTGACTCGCAACCAGTAAACTTGATTTTGTCATGCCACAACACATTTACAACCCACTTACAACCCACTTGATCTGGCAAAACCCTCCCTAACAAGTGTATATATTGTGCATCAGGTTCAGTGAAACCAGCAGTGAAGACTGAGGATGTAATCCAGAGTGTTCTTACAGGTAAGACTGGAGTAGGACTCCACACCGTAACATATTGTGTGCTCGTATTAAGATGACTATATGCGTCAATTGACACTTCCCGACAGATTTGTTGCCCATCAGACCCAGGATTCGAACTGGCAACCCTCCGGTTGCTGGCTCATCTCTCTAACCAGTAGGCTACCTGCCCGGCTACCCTCGATCTATACATGTGAACAGATTGCATGAACCCTCCATACCGTTCTCTTTTCCTCCCCTCCATCCCTCTATCCTCCCTCCTTCCTCCAGAGATGGAGGCCCAGACGCTGGAGGAGTTGAAGCAGCAGAAGGGCTTTGTGAGGGAGCAGAGGAAGCAGTATAAAGAGATGAAGGAGTTGGTCAGGAAACACCACCGTAAGACCGGCGAGCTGATCAAGGAGCACACGGCCAGGGCTGCAGAGCTGCAGAACCAGCACCAGCGCAGGCGCGCCGCGCTGCAGAAGAGCCACAAACGAGACGGTAAGAAAAGGTAGGTAGCCCTCTTCTCCTCCTACTCCTCCTCCCTGCCCTTCTTCCTGTATCCCTCTGTTTCGCTCACTGTGTGTCGGCCTCTATGTCTCTCGCTCTCCGGTCATGTTTTCCCGCTTCCATGTGGGTGCTCAGTGGCCTTTCACAGATAACTGTGTGTGTGTGTGTGTGTGTGTGTGTGTGTGTGTGTGTGTGTGTGTGTGTGTGTGTGTGTGTGTGTGTGTGTGTGTGTGTGTGTGTGTGTGTGTGTGTGTGTGTGTGTGTGTGTGTGTGTGTGTGTACTGAGCACGCATGCGTGTTTGTGTTTGTGTTTGTTGGCACTTACCTACCTCCATGTGTGTGTTAACCTCAGTGTCTGCTGTATTTGTGTGTGTAGTAGGTCGGAGCAGTGTCTGTCGTCCCTGGAGCAGGAGCTGTGTGTGTTGGACCAGGAGTCCAGTCAGAGACTGTCCGAGCTCAAGGAGCAGCAGCAACAACAGCTACTCGCACTGAGACAGGAGCAGTATTACAGCGAGAAGTACCAGAAGAAAGAACACATCAAAATGGTACACACACACACCCACACCTAATCCCTATCCTCAAGCAGAGTGATACTAGAGGACGAGAGCACACGAACTCATTTCAGTGTACACTTTTTATTGGCGTCGAATCAGCATCAAATGCAGTAACACTCAACTCAGTACAATGCTAAGCCTCGGCTTGTGTTTAATGACCGGGATCCCTCTGGGTTTTATTACTCACTCTGCTTTGCTGACCTTAGATCAGTGTGAAGATGTCCCAGTGCTCCTCCACTGCAATGGTAGATGGGAAAATGCTGAGTGTAGTCACGGTTCTGTGTACAGGTTTTTTTGCGGATGAGGTGTCAGGGTTTATCCATGCAGAAGAGAACAATACTGACTGGGCCAATTCTATTCTCCAAAGTCGACAGATCATGCCTGAGTTAAGCCGAAACCACAAGTCACCTTATTAAGCAGACAAACTGTAGGATAACCAGTGGTATTTGTCTCTGTGTGTCTCCAGCTGGTGGAGAAGTTGACAACCATAGCGGAGGAATGTCAGAGTGCCCAGTTGAGGAAAATCCGAGACATCTGTGACAAGTGAGCACGCACACACACACACACACACACACACACACACACACACACTTACTTTTAACCAGAGCGACTTACAGGAGCAATTAGGGTGAAGTGCCTTTCTCAAGGGCACATCGACTACATGCAAGTAGTTCATGGGGCAATTGTGTCACTTTCCTTCTCCACAGGGAAAAGAAAGACCTGAAGAAGAAGATGGACAAGAAAAGACAGGAGAAGATTAATGAAGCGAAGGCCAACAACAAGAATGTGACAGAGGAGTAAGCAGATGGGGTTCAGATGGGGTTGAGGAGGAGGTGTGTTTATCTGTATATGCACACGGCCACCAGATGGCGACGAAGGTTCACGCTTCATCTGACTGATCGACGCACACACGCAATATAATCAGACGATGCCGTTATTTTGACAGAAAGACTTGACGCTAGAAAGTGTCACAGATCATCAGGCAGACTTACCGACTTTTATGTACGGTCCTTTGAGCTAGATTGGAACCAGGAATGTTAGGATTATTGATTGTTAAAGTCATCTTTAGGTTAGATTTGAGGAATGTTAAGGTGATGTTAGAGCTGACGCCTCTCGTTGTTCACAGGGAGAAGCTGGAAATCAACAGGTCGTTTGTCAATGAGGTGGTGCAGTATATCAAACGGGTAAGTTTGTGTGTTTGTGTGTGTGTGTGTGTGTTTCAAGTTGTATTAGTTGTATGTACAGGATACACGTCCAACAAAATTCTTACTTGCAGGTTCATTCGCAACAATAAGAAACTAGAAAAGTATGTTTTCCTGAAGAAAATTTGGTTTTCCTGAAGAAAATAAGTTATTGTCATGGTAGTGACTACAGTAGTAATGGTAATGACTGGTTATAGTTGGCAAAGTAGGTAGATGTAAAAATTGATTGATTGATTAGATAGGATAGCCCGAACATGTAACAGTTGGTTTGGTGTCTCTAGCTTGAACGGTTCAAGGGTTACTGTTGGTGAGTTAATTTATGCCAATTTATATAGTTATAGTTGATACAAGTTTTTTAAAGTCTGAAGTTAGGATAGCAAAAACATGTGTCTCTAGCTTGAATGGTTCAAGAGTTAGTTTTGGTGAGTTATTTTATGCTAATTTATGCTCATTCAATTATTTTTTTTGGGGGGGATGGGGAGATCGAACCCCAGGCTGTGATGATGCCGTGCCTTAGACCGCTGCGCAACTTGGGACCCAGGTGGGGTGTTTATAGTTTTCAAAAGGTTTCAGAGAATTTGAAGTTCAGATAGCCTGAATGTTTTAAAGTTGGTCTTGTAGCTTAATTAACCAAGGAGCAGGACCATTTTTAATATGTAACCACTGTATTCCTATGGTTCTCATTCAAGTCCATGTTAATTTACGCACATTTTAAATGGTTATAGTTCCAAAAGTATACATAGTATCAAATATCCTTTGACAAGAAATCTAAGTTGGGCCAGTCTGAACACCTCAACGTTGGTTTGGTGATTATTTTAGATTTTTTTTACAGCTAAGGTCTATGGTCCTTCTTTTGACATTGAAATGCATTGGGAGATCATTTAATCTACAGTTGTAGATTTGCAAGCACAACTAATAATAAAATATAAGTAGAATCGAATAAACATTTTAGTATAATACAGGAAGGTACAATTTATAATACAATATTTACACATGTATCACGGAAGGGTCTGGTAGCATCAGTTGTGAGGTGTGTGTAGCATGTGTGTGTGTGTGCGTGTGTGCGTGAGTGAGTGCATGTGTGCTAAGGTGCGGAGAATCAGAACAGGTGGTCAGTCCAGTTCAAGTGTTCAGCAGTCTGATGGCTTGTAGATAGAAACTGTCTCTGAGCCTGTTGGTATCAGACCTCATGCTCCGATACCGTCTGCCCGACGGTAAGGCAGTGAACCGCTCGTGGCTGGGGTGTGTGGGGTCCTTGATGACGCTGCAGGACTTCCTCAGTCACGTTTCAGTTAGACGTCCTGGACGGATGGAAACACAGCCCTAGTGATGTACTGCGCCGTCTTCACCAGCCGCTGAAAGAACTTGTGGTCGTGGGCAGAAAAATGTCCATACCAGGCCGTGATGCAACCGGTCAGGATGCTCTCGATGATGCAGCGGTAGCATTTGGAGAGGACCAGGGGTGGCATGCCAAATTTCTTCAGCAGCCTTAGGAAGTTGAGGCGCTGTTGCACCCTCTTTACAAGATTGGTGGTATTGTTGGTCCATGTCACGACCTTTGTGATCTGGACGCTGAATAACCTAAAACTGCTGACTCTCCCTACTGCAGTCCCGTTGATGTGGATCGGTGGGGGGGGGGGGGGGGGTTCCCTCCTCTGTTTCTTGAAGTCAACAACCAACTCTTTTGTTTTGCTGATAAGGGAAAGGTTGTTGTCCTGGCACCACAATGCCAGTTCACTTACCTCCTCCCTATAGGCTGACTCGTCCTTGTTGGTTATCAGGCCTACAACTATGGTATTGTCAGTAAACTTGATGGAGTTGGTGTCATGCAAAGCCACGCCGCAGAGGGCTGAGGACACACCCCAGGGGCGTACCTGTGTTAGAGTCACAGCGACTGTTTATTGTTGAAGTAATCGTAGGTTATTTTAGGTTAGACAACAGGCTGTGGAGATTGTTGACAATCCTTGAATGCTGCAGTACAGGCTCTCAGCATGGTACGGATTTCTCCGTTCATCCAGGGTTTTTGGTTGGGGTATGTCTGGATTGTTATTGTGGGTAGAACATCATCAACACATTTCCTAATGACGCCTGTGACAGGATGATGTACACTGAGTGTACAAAACATTAGGAACACCTTCATAATATTGAGTTGCACCTCCTTTTGCCCTCAGAACAGTCTCAATTCATCAGGGCATGGACTCTACAAGGTGTTGAAGGCATTCCACAGGGATGCTGGCCCATGTTGACTCCAATGCTTCCCACAGTTGTGTCAAGTTTGCTGGATGTCCTTTGGGTAGTGGACCATTCTTGATACACACAGAAAACTGTTGAGCGTGAAAAACCCAGCAGCTTTTGCAGTTCTTGACACACTCATACCAGTGCGCCTGTCACCTACTACCATATCCGGTTCAAAGGCACTTACATTTTTTCTCTTTCCCATTCACCCTGTGAATGGCACACATACACAATCCATGTCTCTATTATCTCAAGGCTTAAAAATAATTATTTTACCTGTCTCCTCCCCATCTACACTTTCACCTGGATTCACCTGGTCAGTCTATGTCATGGAAAGAGCTTTGTACGCATAACTGATGTTTGTGTACACATGGTCCAGCACAGAGGGGGCAGGATGCATGGGGTCAAACATGTTGGTGATCATTTGGAAGAATTTGTTTCAATCTTGCTTGGTTAAAATCTCCCGTGACAATAAAGACTGCTTTCCGGTGAGAGGTTTCTTGCTGGCTAATGTTCTTGTGCAGTTGGATGAGTGCCACCTTGATGTTTGCTTGTGGTTTCACTGTATATACACAGCTGTGACAATAACACGTGAATTCCCTTGACATATAGTGGGGTCGGCATTTTAGCTTCAGAAACTCCAGGTCGGGTGAACAGGAGCTCGGGATGTTTTCAACTTCAGTACACCAGGAATTGTTGATGAGGAAGCATACCCCTCCCCCCTACTCTTAACAGAAGCCGCCATTCGATCGATAAGGGAAATGGAAAAGCCATCTGGTTGAATAGCAGAGTCGAGTTAATTGACCGTAAGTCATGTCTCTTTAAAAACAGACGCAGCATTCCTTGACGTCCCTCTGCGATTGAAGCCTTGCTCTGAGTTCACAAATGTATTTTCAGGCGATTGGACATTAGCCATCAAGGAAGTGGAGGCCGTGTAGCCCGTCTTTTCAGCCTAGCTTGGAGTCCCCCTTTCCTTTCTGTTCTTCATCGCCAGCGTTGCCTTTGGTCATCTCGGCCAGGAGCAACAGGTAAGCCCGCTGTGCCAGGAACAAAGGAGCCAATGTAGTATTCCAGATCTGGGAGGCCGAGAGATGTGTGTAGCTTCCGATTCATGATCCAGAAGTGTTTGTCGGTTGTAGGATATTATCGCACAGACATTCTGAGCGAACAAAGTAAGAATTAATGCAAAAATAGCCATCTTTGTGTGTGTCCGTCCGTGCCTGTGGATTTGTTTGTGTTTGTTATACGGTATGTATTGCGTAGTGGCTACACCTTACTCTCGCCTACCCCTGTGTTTGCCTGTGTGTAGTTGGAGGATGCTCAGAGTAAGAGAATGGAGAGACTACTGGAGAAGCAGAACGACATCAGACAGCAGATTGTGGACGAGAAACCTAAGGTATGGACACGTTTGCCCTCAAATACAGAACTGTGGGATGAAGTTGCTTTCGAACCAATCATTCATGGTCAGGTATAGGATGCGTTCCACATGTCACTCTAATCCCTTTACAGTGCACTCCTTTTGACCACGAGTCAAAAGTGATGCACTATATAGGGAACAGGGAGACATTTGGGACAAAGACATATTTTCATCCCATAAAGGGTCCATTGGTTAATCATTTCCATCATGTCCATTGTTACTGTGATTGTAGGAAGGAGGTACTACAGAGGACCAGGGTAAGACATTCTGCGTCTGAGTGTGCATTAATACAGCTTCGATACTTAAAGCATGTATAACAAAAAGCTGTAACATGAAATAATTTATACGGTTTGAATAAGAAGGCAAACGCTGGAGAATGATAACAAGTGGATGTGCACCTTGCTTCCGACTCTGCCTTTCTTTAACAATAACCCTGATGGTCAACCGCACTCTAAGGCCAAGCTCAACCTAACACTCCCAAATACTCTTTGCCCTTGTCAGACGGTTCATTCTTTCCTCTCCTTTTCGCCCCCTCACCTCACCTCTCCTCTATCATGTCTCCTCTGTCTGCTATGTACACGTAGCTGGATCTCCAAACCCCATTTCCATGGCCTAGTTTCTTACCCCTCTTCCCCACTCTCAGTGTTCTGCTGTGTTTGGGTGTCTGGGACAACTGACTATTTTCAGGCACATTCCCTCTGAATACTCTGCTCTATGGCCACGGTTGTATTGCTGCGTGTTTTTGTTGTAACAACTCATTTTTAACCTTGTTATTGTATGTAGAATAGAAAGTACACTTTTTGTCCAGTACCTAATGAATTGGCGATGTCTATAAGAGAATTAGCCGAGTACAGTGCATTCAGAAAGTATTCAAACCTCTTTGACTACAGTAACGTGACACATTTTGTCACGTTACTGTAGGGCTGGGCGATAATAGCGATAATTTTCGAGGTAATTACTTCCCTCGATAACGATATAAAAACGTTTCGATTCATTTTCGATAACGTCGATGTAGAATAATTAGGTACAGCAGTTCCATTTCACCTCTGTGACGCAGCAGGAACGTACGGAGAAGTGACAACGTGCACGTGGAGAGGTAGACGCCCACTAAAAACCACTTAGCACCTCGAGTGATGGAGTAGCCACTATTAACCACGAAAAATGAGTGATGTCGGCGAAAACAGTGGCGGTATTAGCCATGGAGAAGGAGCAGCTTCCAACGAAGAAATGATTGATAAAAAGGGTTAAACTGTTTCAGTAATTTGGAAGTGGTTTGGCTTTTTGAAGTCCGACAAAGAGGAGAGCAATGTTCGGTGCAAATTGTGCCGTAGACAGGTGGGTGGTAATATGACAAACCTTTTTCAACATCTGTAGCTAAATCACTCTTTGGAACATGCAGGAAGTTTGAGTTTGCGCCACGGTAGTGATAAACGCCCCTCAAACACCAGCCAATCTAGGGATGTTTGCCTGAAGCAGTCAACACGGACAGCGTTTATGTCCTACAAGCAAACATTGAAAACACAAAGACATCACAAATGCTATTATGCATTGCTAAGGACATTAGCACAGTGGAAAAGGAAGGTTTCAAGAGGCTTATCAATTGAATTGACACCAGGTACGTGCTCCCTGGCCACAAATATGGAACAATTATCCTTCAAGTATAATTTTATGTGCAGCTCACATAATTATAAAAATGTAACCTTTATTTAACTAGGCAAGTCAGTTAAGAACAACTTCTTGTTTTTATGATGACGGCAATCGGGGGAACAGTGGGTTAACTGCCTTGTTCAGGGGCAGAACGACAGATTTTTACCTTGTCAGCTCGGGGATTCGATCTCGCAACCTTTCAGTTACTGGTCCAACGCTCTAACCACGGTTTGTTCAGGCATTCTTGAGTTTGACGCAGATTTGCACCTTTTAAACATTATTTGATTAATATCGTGATAATTATCGGTATCGATTGAAAAAATATATAGATATCGTGATAATTTATTTGCCATATCGCCCGTCCCTACGTTACAGCCTTATTCTAAAATTGATTAAATCGTTTTTTCCCCTCATCGATCGACACACAATACCCCATAATGACAATGCAAAAACTGAAATAACACATTTACATAAGTATTCAGACCCTTTCCTCAGTACTTTGTTGAAGCACCTTTGGCAGCGATTAGAGCCACTAGTCTTCTTGGGTATGATGCTACAAGCTTGTCACACCTGTATTTCGGGAGTTTCTCCCATTCTTCTCTGCAGATCCTCTCAAGCTTTGTCAGGTTGGATGGGGAGCGTTGCTGCACAGCTATTTTCAGGTCTCTCCAGAGATGTTCAATCAGGTTCAAGTCTGGGGCACTAGCTGGGCCACTCAAGGACATTCAAAGACTTGTCCCGAAGCCACTCCTGCGTTGTATTGGATGTGTGCTTAGGGTCGTTGTCCTGTTAGAAGGTGACCCTTCACCCCAGTCTGAGGTCCTGAGCACTCTGGACTAGGTTTTCATCAATGATCTCTCCGTACTTTTCTCCGTTAATCTTTCCCTCGATCCTGACTAGTCTCTCAGTCCCTGCTGCTGAAAACCATCCCCACAGCATGATGCTGCCACCACCATGCTTCACCGTAGGGATGGTGCCAGGTTTCCTTCAGATGTGGCGTTTGGCATTCAGGCCAAAGAGTTCAATCTTGGTTTCATTAGACAAGATAATCTTGTTTCTCATGGTCTGAAAGTCCTTTAGGTGCCTTTTGGAGCATCACAAAGATGATCAATGGAAACAGGATGCACCTGAGCTCAATTTCGAGTTTCATAGCCTAAGGGTCTAAATACTAATGTAAATAAGGTATTTCAGTTTTTTTTATTATCATAAAGTTGCAAAAACAATTAAACAGCTTTTGCTTTGTCATTATGGGGTATTGTGATGTCATTATGGGGTATTGTGATGTCATTATGGGGTATTGTGATGTCATTATGGTGTATTGTGTGTAGATTTATGAGGGGAAATACATTTATTGAATCCATTGTAGAATAAGGCTGTAACGTAACAAAATGTGTAACAAGGGGAAGGTGTCTGAATACTTTCCGAATACACTGTATATCTCAACTCCACGATACCACATCTGCAAGTTGCTGTGAAGTCGATACTTACATTTTTTTTTTTTTATTCTTTAACCTTTACTGTGTACATACACTGAGTATACAAAACAATAAGAATACCTGCTCTTTCTATGACATAGGCTGACAAGGTTAATCCAAGTGAAAGCTATGATCCCGTATTGATGTCACTTGTTAAATCCACTTCAAATCAGTGTAAATGAAGGGGAGGAGACAGGTAAAGAAGGACCTTTTAAGCCTTGAGGCATGTGTGCCATTCGGTGGGTGAATCCTCAAGACAGAATATTTAAGTGCCTTTGAACAGGGTGTGGTAGTAGGCGCCAGGCGCACCAGTTTGTGTCAAGAACTACAACGCTGATGGATTTTTCACCCTCAACAGTTTCCCGGGTGTGTCAAGAATGGTCCACCACCCAAAGGACATCCAGCCAACTTGACACAACTGTGGAAAGCATTAGAGTCAACATGGGCCAGCATCCCCGTGGAACGCTTTCGACACCTTCTGAGGCTAAAAGGCGGGGGTGCAACTCAATATTAGGAAGGTGTTCCTAAGGTTTGGTACACTCACACTCTGTGTTTGTCCTCTGTTTGTCCTCTGTTGTTGCGTGCCTTTGTTTGAAATCCATACTTTTTCATAAAATACAACCACCGACTGCAATCTTCGAGCAACAGCAACGAGGAAACAGTCGGCAGTTGTATTTGATTGACGTTTTATAAAAGTATGGACTTCAGTGAACAGCAAGGCCCACAACAGAGAACAAACATAGGAGCACGGTAGGGGTTTAAGAACTTACATTTTGAAGAAGTCGGAGGTTCACTCCAAGTTGCCCTCAACTCCGGTGGACGCGGTATCGTGGAGTTGAGATATACTTGGATATATGAAAATGTGATATGCGTTGGACATGTTAGAGGGGGTGGGGTGGGGGTGGGGGGGCATGACGGATGTTTTTACTTACTAGTGCAGCACAGGGACGATGACTATGGGAAAGTCATACTCGAAACAATGTATAGTGCTTTTCTCAAAAGCTTGGCACAGTTATACTGTCTTGGCTGTAAAGCTGTCTTTAGAGTCAGCCACCTTCCTACGGTAGCAGATCCTCCTCATTATTCCACGGTGGGCGTGTGGGCGTGTAAGCGTACGGCTTGTGAGGATGTCATATTCTCCCCCCGTTTCCTGTCGTAGCCTCTCCTTATATCACACTCTGAATCCCCCAGCCCAGATATTATGACAATTCTCTCTCATCTTGTACACCATCTGAGTCATACGTAATGTGTTACCACTGACACATGTTTGTAGAGGGAAGAGGAGTAGAAAAAGAGAGTGAGGATGAAGTGAAGTGAGAGTTCCATGAAGGGCTAATGGAGCAGGGTATGACTAACCAGGATAGGGCTAATATGAAGACACACACACACACATGCACACACATTTTCACAGACATATGTAGACACACTCTCTCTCTCTCACACACACACAGTTCTGACCCAGATTTCTCCTCTGGGCTCAGAGGAGCCGCTAATGGACCGCTATAACCATCCCTGGTCTGTGGAGACCCTCACATCTCTCACTGCGACCGCCCGCCCGGGTTAGCACCACGCTACGCTACCTCACGGCTGTGTGTGTGTGTGTGTGTCAGGCCAGCTGCTATCCCGCTGTGCAGAAGGAAATAGATGCTACCGAGGCCAGTTTACCCAAATAACCACTCATGGTCCATGTCCAGTTTTAACTCAACCTATTTGCTACTGTATCCGTCTGGCCGAAATGAATGGTATAGCTTCTAACCCGTTTACTGTGTGTCTGAAGACGCAGAACTCTTAAGCCATTGTTCCAATGGAGGGTCAGTTGTTTTACATGGAGGAATCTGCCAGGCTGAGTGGCTGGTCTTCAAATGTCCGCATGTGTTCCATTATTTCAACTTGTGTGTTGCCTAGGCCATACGGCTATCTGTCAGACGAGAGGGAGAGGGAGAGATATGGAGTCGGTATGGGCAGGGAGGGAGAGTGAGTGTGTGTGAGAGGGAATAGCTGATGGAGAAGGAGAGAGAGAGAGGGTCTGTGAGCGGGAATAGGTGATGGAGAGGAAGAGAAGGAGAGAGAGAGGGTCTGTGAGCGGGAATAGGTGATGAGAGGAAGAGAAGGAGAGAGAGAGTGTGTGGGAGGGGATATGGGATGGAGAGGAGGAGGAGGAGGGAGAGCGAGCGCGTGTCCTCTGTCTTGTCTGTCGTCACTCTCAGTGGGTGTGCATTCAGGTGATGGTGTCCTGCTAATGTTCTAATCAAAATGGCTTCACACCCACAGCACGGTAGACACTGATTGAGCACACACACACACACACACACACACCTTCAACATCACTCTCAAAGACCTACCATTGTCGATCAGATTATCTTAAAGTAGCTAACTGTCCAGTGAAATAATCACTTTTAAAAAGTTCATATTCTGTTAACTCATACCCAAATAATGTTATTGACTCCTATACTCATATTTGTGGCCAAAGCATAAATTGGAGAGAAAAAAACACTTCAAAGACCCCACCTCAAACTTGTATCTCAAACAGACCGTTTAAGGGAGAAAAAGATAGCTATTTCATCATAGAGTATGATGTCGTACTCCTGAGGAGGATGAGCTGGCCAATCAGCGGTCTAGAGGAGAATGAGCTGGCCAATCAGCGTGTCTTAATTGTCTTAATGACCGGTATACGCCAACACCATTCTGTTGTGATACTCCCACACCATTCCAAAACAGAAAAGCAGCTTTTGAACATATTGAATTATTTTGTAAACTATTTAACTCATATTGTAAGTAATTATAGGTCATATGTCAAGGTTTTACCTGGGAGAATCATGCTATGTGGTAGTCTTCCCTTCCCTAATTGTAGGTCACTCTGGCTAAGAGGGTCTGCCGAATGACTAAGAGATAGGAATGTCATTGGGAACTCTGGGTCTGATTCACCTGGACAGTCATCTCTGTTACCCTACACCTACACGCTGCACCAGTTGTCCTCCAACTTGACTGTGTAGCTAGCCTAGACAGGTGAAATGCCATTCACACCTACAATACCATTGTTCTGTTCTCACCACTTGCTCACACAGGATGTGAGACGACTGGGGAGAGAAGTGTATACGTCACGTGTGTCGTACACGTGTGCGCACCGGGAGACAAATGTAGTGTGAGTGTGGGGTGTATGTGTGTGGAGGCAGATAGCCCCTCATCCTTTTCAGAGCAGGCAACAGAAAATGGTGGCATCCCCGAGTGCAGGAGCCATTACTGTAACACTCTCACGTACACTTTTTCTCTACCACACACACTCACCGTCACACACACACACACACAGTGACGCACACACACACAAACGCACACAGTGTTTGGTCCGTGATGCAACACACCCGGAGCCCTGTGTAGTCATGGAAACACTCATTCTACACCCCCCCCCCACAAACACACCCCTCCCCGTCATCTTCTATCCACGACTCTCTCTGCAATCTGTTCATTTGGAGCCTGATGACGCAACCCAGGGATAGTGACTGCCTGGTGGTGGCCTGTAGAAAGACAGAGAGAGAGAAACCACAAGAGAGAATAGGGAGAGGGAGGGAGGAAAAGAACATGAGTGAGGAAGAAGGAGGGATAGACGGAGAGAGAGGGATGGATAGAGAGGGAGGGATAGATGGATAGAGAGGGAGGGATAGATGGAGAGAGAGGGAGGGATAGATGGAGAGAGAGGGAGGGATAGATGGAGAGAGAGGGAGGGATAGATGGAGAGAGAGGGAGGGATAGATGGAGAGAGAGGGAGGGATAGATGGAGAGAGAGGGAGGGATAGACGGAGAGAGAGAGGGAGGGATAGACGGAGAGAGAGAGGGAGGGATAGACGGAGAGAGAGAGGGAGGGATAGACGGAGAGAGAGAGAGGGAGGGATAGACGGAGAGAGAGAGAGGGAGGGATAGACGGAGAGAGAGAGAGGGATAGATAGAGAGAGAGAGAGGGAGGGATAGACGGAGAGAGAGAGAGGGAGGGATAGACGGAGAGAGAGAGAGGGAGGGATAGACGGAGAGAGAGAGAGAGGGAGGGATAGACGGAGAGAGAGAGAGAGGGAGGGATAGACGGAGAGAGAGAGAGAGGGAGGGATAGACGGAGAGAGAGAGAGAGGGAGGGATAGACGGAGAGAGAGAGAGAGAGAGGGAGGGATAGACGGAGAGAGAGAGAGAGAGAGAGAGGGATAGACGGAGAGAGAGAGAGAGAGAGGGAGGGATAGACGGAGAGAGAGAGAGAGAGAGAGAGGGAGGGATAGACGGAGAGAGAGAGGGAGGGATAGACGGAGAGAGAGAGGGAGGGATAGACGGAGAGAGAGGGAGGGATAGACGGAGAGAGGGAGAGGGAGGGATAGACGGAGAGAGGGAGAGGGAGGGATAGAGGGAGGGAGGGATAGACGGAGAGAGGGAGGGAGGGATAGACGGAGAGAGAGGGAGGGATAGACGGAGAGAGAGGGAGGGATAGACGGAGAGAGAGAGAGGGAGGGATAGACGGAGAGAGAGAGAGAGAGGGATAGACGGAGAGAGAGAGAGAGAGAGAGAGAGAGAGAGAGAGAGGGAGGGATAGACGGAGAGAGAGAGGGAGGGATAGACGGAGAGAGAGAGGGAGGGATAGACGGAGAGAGAGGGAGGGATAGACGGAGAGAGGGAGAGGGAGGGATAGACGGAGAGAGGGAGAGGGAGGGATAGAGGGAGGGAGGGATAGACGGAGAGAGGGAGGGAGGGATAGACGGAGAGAGAGAGAGGGAGGGATAGACGGAGAGAGAGGGAGGGATAGACGGAGAGAGAGGGAGGGATAGACGGAGAGAGAGGGAGGGATAGACAGATGGAGAGAGAGGGAGGGATAGACAGATGGAGAGAGAGGGAGGGATAGACAGATGGAGAGAGAGAGGACAGAGAATGAGAGAGACAATGAGAGAGAGAGAATGAAAATGAGGGAACATGAGAGAGAGGGAAAATGAGAGAGAAAATGTCCAGAGGCTTATTATGGCCCAAATGGATCTGGCTGTTGCTCTTGATTCTGGACACAAAAACAGAGAAAGACCCTTTATCTGGAAAACAGTGATTCCTTCCTCCCTCTCTCTCTCTCTACTCTCCCCCTTTATCCCACTCTTCCTCTTCCTCATTCTTCCCCTCCTTCCCTCTCCCTCCCTCTCCCCTCTCTTTCAGACTGTGGGAGGTCATGGCTTCCCTCATCACTGCCTTTGGTCTGCTCCTCTCTCCACTCCATAGGGTCACATCAATAATGCACACAACACACACACAACACACACACACACACACACACACACACACACTCTCTGCCCACAGGGAACATTGTTACTCCCAGAGGAAAACGGATGCAGTGAAACGAAGTCCTTTTGTCACACTTTTGTGTCCACGTGTGTTTGTGTGTGTGTGAGTATGTCTGCATGTGTGTGTGTGTTGCGTGCCAGGTTACACTCCTGCCTGCCTGCGGTGTTGGATGACAGGGGTGCTGTTTAAGCTCAAACCATGGTGGTCACCCTCTGAGGCTGAATTGGCAGGATGTGTGCGCGCGTGTGTGTGTCTGTGTTGACTAATGAAGGTGTCTTGAAAGGTTTCACATCTCTTGTTGTCCTGCTGGAAACCCTCCCCTCTACATCACTGTTTAATAGTTCCACTTTGTCACAATGAGCCAGCTCTATATATCAGCATTACTATAAGAAAAGAATAAAAAACATTAGAGGGAGTGAGAGAGGAATAGGATGGGGGGGAGATGGAGGAGAGACCTGTCCATTCTCTAGTCAAGGAATAATTGAGTCCTGGACAAATATACTTGACTCTGTAAAGAATAATCTTGGCTAAAGCCCAACACATACAAATAAACTATTCATAAAGCCCATCTCTCTCTCTCTCCTTCATTATGCCTCTCCTGTGGACCACTGGAAAGAATGCAAATGTTGCTGAAACAAACCCTCAGACAGCACATTTCAGAGTGGTGACCCCTCGTTCACCTCCTGGTCACGGAGAGCCCAATTGGACCGTGTTTGGACATATCTAGTACAGGAAGGGACAAACACACACAGTGTGGCATATGTCACAGGAGTGGGTTGGAACTGCTAGGGTTGAAAATGGACTGGGTTCTGCTGTACCTAAACCATGTTACAGTACCTGAAGACTGCCAGGCAGCTTTCAAATGGATCCTTCTTCCTTATTAAGTGCACCCTGTGGGCCCTGGTCGTAAGTAGTGCACTATGTAGGGAAAGGGTTGCCGTTTGGGATGCAGGCCCGTAAGTAGCTCTCAGAGTTATGCTGAGACCCGGCAGGGCTGAGGGACACAGGTGGATTCTGAATCCTTAATGCTGGATGTCATCACTGGTGGCCAAACATCCTCCTGGACAGCTCCCCTCCCGCAGGGTTTTGTTCCAGCCCTAATCTAACACACCTGATTCTACTAATCAGCTGCTCCCTGGGACCTTGAGTGTGTAGGGCTGGAGTAAAAGCCTGCAGACCCGGAGTAGGCTTCGCCACCAATGTAATACATGTTGAGTTCTGCTGTTATGTAACCTGTCTTACTAGCTCTAGTACTGAGAGTGACAAGAAGCCACACATTCATTTGGAACCGAATTTAGTTCCGAGGCCCTCCGACACACACACACACACACACACACCGCTTCCCTCGATGGCGCCTCAGAATGAGGACAGATGGTGAAAGTCATCCAGTATAGTATTTTAAGAAAGGCAGAAGTGAGTGTGTGTGTGTGTGTGTTTTGACAGATGATGGGTCTTCTGAGGAGGTACCGTATTTAAATGCTCGTTTGGGTCCAAGCGGAAACCACACACACAAACACTGCGCTGGTCTCTGAAGGGTAGTTGAGGTTGCTCAGTCAGATCCGGACACCTGATGAGACCTTCTATTAGACAGCACTGTTGGAGGAGGCTCAGCTCTCCACCGTGTTAGATGCCGCATTGAGAGGGGTGGGAGAAGAAATGGGGACTGACAGAAAGCGAGAGAAAGAAAGAGACCCTGCTAGCTCCATCTGCTCCTCCTCTCCGTCCTTCCATCCTCCTCTCCTCCCTCATCACTCCATCCCTGTGACTTTTAATTACCTCAGCTGTCACTCCTCCCCCAGGTGATAACGAGGTGTGGTGTTCGTCACACCCTGTACACAACACACACACACACACCCTGTACACAACACACCACACACACACCCTGTACACAACACACACACCTCGTCCTGATACACAACCTGTCTCCAACATTTACACACACCCTGTCCCCAACCGACACACACACACACACACACACCCTGTCCCCAACCGACACACACACACACACCCTGTACACAACACACACACACACACACACACACACCCTGTCCCAACCCACACACCTCGTCCTGATACACAACCTGTCTCCAACATTTACACACACCCTGTCCCCAACCGACACACACACACACACCCTGTACACAACACACACACACACACCCTGTCCCCAACCGACACACACACACCCTGTCCACAACCGACACACACGCACAGGCATCCCCGATGGCAATGAACACACTTGAACACACTCTTGAACACACTCTCTCACGTACACACACACACACACCCATGAACCATTGACTTCCGGCCACCCACCCCATTTCACCTCACACCCTCCTGCTCCACCCCACCTTTTTTTAACACATACCTAGAAACCATCCGAGCTAAGAGAGAGATGACAGCTTTAATCAAAGGACCTCAGGGCCTATGGCTTGCAGGGGGACAGCAAACCACACATACTCTCGCTCCCTTTCTCTCACACACACATACAAACACACATACAAACACACATACACAGTACACAGTACATCTCACACTCGCATGCGTGCGGCAGACTGTCCCGTCCTAAGTAGGTCAGCAGAGGGGAGGAGATGGGCTGCAGAGCGAAGCGTCTTTAGCCATCTGGCAAAACACTCTTCCTGGAAGGTCACCTTGGGGTGTGGTCAGTTCAGGGAAGAGATCACCTTAGGCTCCGTAAGAATGGGACCAACACACACCTTAGAAAAGGTGGTCCAATCAGACCAGACACCACTTCAAGCTCGGTTAGCGAAAGAGTAAGGGGAGACTAATTAGAATAGAACTTCCCTGTCCCAGGTAATGGAGAACTGCCTTCAGCTTACATTTACATTTACATTTAAGTCATTTAGCAGACGCTCTTATCCAGAGCGACTTACAAATTGCTTCACATCACAAGTTACATGAAAGCATCTCATCTTCACGTATTTATGTGTCTAGTAGGTAGAGGGTGTGTTTGTTTTTAACCAATGTGTGATGCATGATGATAAGATATGGGTTGCGTCCTAATTTGCTCCCTTTTCCCTATACACTAAGTAATCGAAACATCAATAACACCTGCTCTTTCCATGACATAGACTGACAAGGTGAATCCAGGTGAATCCAGGTGAAAGCTATGATCCCTTATTGATGTCACTTGTTAAATCCACTTCAATCAGTGTAGATGAAGGGGAGGAGACAGGTTAAAGAAGGATTTTTAAGCATTGAGACAATTGAGACATGGATTGTGTACGTGTGCCATTCAGAGGGTGAATGGGCAAGACAAAAAACGGGGTATGGTAGTAGGTGCCGGAGCACCAGCTTAAGTGTGTCAAGAACTACAACGCTGCTGGGTTTTTCACGCTCAACAGTTTCCCGTGCGTATCAAGAATGGTTCACCACCCAAAAGACATCCAGCCAAGTTGACACAACTGTGGGAAGCATTGGAGTCAACATGGGCCAGCATCCCTGTGGAATGCTTTCGACACCTTGTAGAGTCCATTGAGGCTGTTCTGATATTGCAAAGTGTTCCTAATGTTTGGTATACTTAGTCCACTACATTTAGGACTGATCAAATGTAGTGCTCTATGTAGGGAATAGGGTGCCATTTAGGACGCAGATGATTAAATGTATTATTTCCATGGTACAGAGGCTGGTTCTGTCATTAGGCAGGTCAGTCATTGAGGACAGCTTGTCCTACGTGAGGAGGAGTGGAATCAGAAAGATGTGTCAGAATCTGTTTGGATCAGATGGAGACTTAATGGAGGGAAAGTCAAGTGCACGGAAAGGACTGAATGTCGGGAAGGACAAGTGGTCCTCCTTGGTCCTGAAGAGTCCATGGGCGGATGTGTGGAGGGGTAATCACCTCTCTTTCTCACCTCACCTGTCCTCTAGTCTATGTGATTGACTTCATTCCTCTCCTCCATACAGCCCTCTCTCCTTTCCTCACTCCAATTCCAAGTTGGATAATCTTCATCCATCTCTGCTCCTCTCCCCAGTCCGCCAGTGGGACAGTCTTCATCCGTCCATGCCTGTGTCTCACACAAGTGTCTCTTAACACCTGGAGGCTTCTCTGTACACACATTTTTGGATTTGAATAGCCCCACTCTCAAGAATGACTCCTTGGATTGGAGTGGGACTGAGGTTAATTAATATTGGATCACTTCACAATAGTTTGATTGTGTATAAAAGGTGTATTACCCACAAAGACAGCCATAGTCCTGACCATTAGCCCACAAGTCATTTGGCGATACATTAATCGTAGGGTTGTTTGATGAGTAAGTAATCCTACAAAAATCGTGTTTTTTTTGGCGCGAGTCCACCGCTGTAAGATCAGAGTTATTCAAATCAGCCTTTTTTTTCTTTTCGATCTCATGTAACGCTGACGAGCCTCAGTTGAGCGCTTAGATTCTGACATGGTCCTTTTAAAAATGTTTACCTTTATTTATACAGGTAAGCCAATTAAGAACACATTTGTATTTACATTTAAGACCTGTCAAACGCATCCATAAACAACACATCAATAAACAACAATCGTACTGTACATATCTATATACACATCAATTACACAATACACGACAAGCAGACACAATACACGACAAGCAGACACAATACACGACAAGCAGACACAATACACGAAAAGCAAACACTATACACGAAAAACAAACACATTCTTCAGTAAAAAGGTTCTCGAGCATCCTGCCTGAATTGCACTACAAGCACCAAATTCACCAACTTTAAGGAGATCATTCCACATGAGAGGCGCATAAAAACTTGAAGCAGAGTTACCTAACTCAGTGGACATTGAAGGGCTCTCCAGAGTAAGACATCCCCGAGTCCGGTCTGGTAACATACTTCTGAAGGTTAACAATAAGGGTAAGGTATGGCAGAAGTTTATGCAAGAAGGCTATACAGACAAAAAGATCAACGAATCGATCGACGAGACTTCAAGGAGGGCCGTGCAATGATATGTCCTGAACAGACCTGTGCAGAAAACACTTATTTTGTCGTTTATTTGAAAAGACCAACTTTTCAAATACTCAAGGTAGTTTAAACTAAAAGGCAGCAATTTTTTTATTTGATATTTAAATTTACATTTACATTTACATTTAAGTCATTTAGCAGACGCTCTTATCCAGAGCGACTAAATGATATTGAATACCTCTTTTAGAAAACCAAATAATATTTGAAGTCATTTGAAAACAAAATGTTTAAAAATGCAGAGGAACCAAAAACTACAACAGTTAGTTGAATCTAAATATATGATCATTAGCACATGGCTTGGATGGCTCTTAGATATGAATCTTAATATAGCCTATAGCCTAGAACTAAATACATGAGAGACAAAGAATCACCTCAACATTAGAGTAGACAACTTTTGCAGCTTCAAAATGACTAACAAATACACTGAGTATACCAAACAATAGGAACACCTTTCTAATATTGAGTTGCACCCCAAACCCCCCCCCCCCCCCATTTTGCCCTCAGAACAGCCTCAATTCGTTGGGGCATGGACTTTACAAAGTGTTGAAAGCGACCCACAGGGATGCTGCATCATGATGACTCCAATGCTTCCCCCAGTAGGTGGATACCCCTTCAAATTAGTGGTTTCTGCTATTTCCTGCTATTTCAGTCACACCCGTTGCCGACAGGTGTATAAAATTGAGCACACAGCCATGCACTCTCCATAGACAAACATTGGCAGTAGAATGGCCTTACTGAAGAGCTCAGTGACTTTCAACGTGGCACCGTCATAGGATGCCACCTTTCCAACAAGTCAGTTTGACAAATTTCTGCCCCACTAGAGCTGCCCCGGTCAACTGTAAGTCCTGTTATTGTGAAGTGAAAATGTCTAGGAGCAACAACGGCTCAGCCGTGAAGTGGTAGGCCACACAAGCTCACAGAACGGGACCGGCGAGTGCTGAAGCGCGTATCGTGTAAAAATCGCCTGTCCTTGGTTGCAACCTTCACTCCCGAGTTCCAAACCGCCTCTGGAAGCAACGTCAGCACAAAAACTGCCATACACAAGCCTAAGATCACCATGCGCAATGCCATGCGTTGGCTGGAAACGCTTTCTCTGGAGTGATGAGTCACACTTCACCATCTGGCAGTCCGACGGACGAATCTGGGTTTAGCCGATGCAAGTAGAAAGCTACCTGTCTCAATGCATAGTGCCAACTGTAAAGTTCGGTGGAGGGGGAATAATGGTCTGGGGCTGTTTTTCATAGTTCGGGCTAGGCCCCTTAGTTCCAGTGAAGGGAAATCTTAATGCTACAGCATAGAATGACATTCTACACGATTCTGTGCTTCCAACTTTGTGGCAATAGTTTGGGGAAGGCCCTTTCCTGTTTTAGCATGATAATGCCTCCGTGCACAAAGCGAGGTCCATACAGAAATGGTTTGTCGAGATCGGTGTGGAAGAACTTGACTGGCTTGCACAGAGCCCTAACCTCAACCCCATTGAATACATTTGGGATGAATTGGAACGCCGACTGTGAGCCAGGCCTAATCGCCCAACATCAGTGCCCGACCTCACTAATGCTCTTGTGGCTGAATGGAAGCAAGTCCCCGCAGCAATGTTCCAACCACTAGTGGAAAGCCTTCCCAGAAGACTGGAGGCTATTATAGCAGTAAAGCGGGGACCAACTCCATATTAATGCCCATGATTTTGGAATGAGATGTTCGACGAGTTGGTGTCCATATACTTTTGGTCATATAGTGTATATAAAACACAGGGAAATTATGCTTTTGACGGCACTGGGCCATTAAGAACATAATTTCCAACCAAAGAAGCAGCAAATATGGTGCTATGACCTTGTCTGAATCCTGACTGGTGTACATATAGAATACATTTCGTAGTTTTAAAAGGATCTAAGTTCGAGTAGGCAAGAGAGTTTGGAAATGGGGCGATAATTATTTAGGTCACACAGGTCACCAACATTGTGAAGGGGAAGTATATTGGCTGCCTTCCAGACCCTCGGGATGGTACCAGAAATAATTGTAAGGTTAAAGCTGCAATATGTGACATAGAAATGTTAGTTAAAGATCTGTCATTCTCGTTGAAAGCAAGTCTAAGAAGCGGTATTTCTATTATATGTTCTATGTGCTCTATTTCTATGGTTCCCGTTCTTAAGTTTAATTTTTGCGTCTTTTACTTTAGGTTTTCTACACCAGCTTCAAAAAGCTGAAAATACAATATTTTTGGTTATGGAAAATATATTTCACAGCGGTTTAGATGGTACAATGATTCTCTACACTATACTTGCTTGTTTTGTCACATAAACTGAAAGTAGGCGAACTATTAGGATTTTAGCAACCAGAAAATGGCGGAGCGATTTCTGCATAGTGCACCCTTAAAAAATGTGTTAAAGATTCTGTAATCAGATGAGCAGAAAGCTGCAGCAAGAAAGGATCAAGCAAATCAGCCCCAGTGGATTTTTGTAACATCAACATCATTTTTTTTAACATCACAGGTAGAAAGTTGTTGAAAAGAAAAAAAAGATTCACTAGAAGTTGACAGAACTTCCATAGAGCCAACTGGAGGCTATAAGAGGGGCAGGCAGTCGACTATCTCGCCAGGGTCAATTAAACCACTATTTCTTTCAAATAAATAGCCTGCCGAGATAAAAACATTTATCTAATTTTTCTCCGTAATGATGTCAGTCTGACAACTTGCTTATGCAGGAAAGGAATTTCCTCTCTTCTGTGCGTTAACTGTTTTCCAAAATTGAGACGGATCACCAGCAGAGTCTGAGATTTAGCTTTCTTGATTGAGGAAGTGCATCTGTTTCTTAATTGCCTGAAAATCTGCCAATCGGCTACAGAGTCAGGTGGTAAATCCCAGATAAATGTGTATTTTGGTTTATGGACACATGTTTTGTGGGGATAGTGATATTTAGAGAACGTGAAGCCACGAGTTGATTTCACATACATAGCCACCTCTCCCAATTTCTTTTCAGTCTGTTATCAGCAATGTCAATGTCCTTATCCAGGATCGAGCCATTTAGCCAAGTCTCTGTGAGGACCATAATATCCGAGCTCGTGTCATGCACCCACATATAAGGAAGGTCCATGTTTAACATCAAACTTCGTACTGTACGTTGACACCCCAAGCCGTCTATGCAGTTTCCATATTTGTGGTATTTGAAAAAAAAGGCACTGGACAAACTTACCACAGTGGGCTTCCGAATTGGGCTAACTGTAACAGAGCTAACATATTATCACTAACAATACCCTTGTGAATATGGATGTCTGTAGCAGTACGATGATAACTCTGAAATAGTGGGAATGGGGAGAATTACCTGAGCAGGGGTTGGGCTGTTTTCTTAGGCTCTTAGATTGTGATGTGGTTCATCTTTGCTGCTCTCCTTTAATTATGGCCCTCCCCTGGGACGCAGCAGGGTAGTTAAACAGAGAAATCAGCATTAAAGCAATTATTGGATCAGAATGAATACAATCCTGTCATCTGTAATCATTAGCGGCGGCTATGCCTGGGAGAAAACAGACTGTATCACTCTCTCTCTCTCTCTCTCTGACACTCAGTCTGTCTGTCAGAAGGCAGGGAGCTCAGTAACTTTATTACTAATTGAGGAAGAGGAAATGTAACTAAAGAGAACCTGTTGACCGGTAACATCGACTCAGCTGGTCCATATCAGTCATCACTAGTCAGTGACAGCATATTCTTTTCTCCTCTTCAGTTACAGAGTACATGGGGTAACAAGGACAAGTTCAGTATATAATGATGTAGGCCCACTCTGTTGGTTCTGTAGACCCATACCGTTTGTCCTCCCTATTGCTGCTTATAGACCCATTCTCTGTCCTCTCTTCTTCCTATAGCTGCAGAGAGGTGGACTAGGACCAGTTCTCTTTGTAGCTGTAGTTCTCTTGCTACGGTTTGTTCTGTGGTTCTATTTGGTTCTGTTGTAGAACCACACTTTGTTCTCTTCTCTCCCAATAGCTGCAGACCGAGCTGGACCAGGAATACCAGGACAAGTTCAGACGGTTGCCCCTAGAGATCCAGGAGTTTGTCCAGGACAGCAGCAAGGCCAAGCTTAGCGACGACAGTACCCATGGCAACCTGTCTGTCTCCTCGACGACCGAGAGGCTCAACCATAAAGCGTCACAGTCAGAGGATGACACAGAAGACTCGTCGGAAAGAGTGTTTGACACACCCCTTTAAGACAAAATCTGAAATGACACCCTTTTCCCTATATAGTGCAGTACTTTTGGGCGGAGCCTCATATAAGACTGTCCAAAAGTAGTGCACTATATAGGGAATAGGCTTTAGAGACGAAACATCATTAGAGACTAAACCCTCCCCTTCCTCTGAATTGGACAGTTCTGGTTGGTCGTTCTGGCTCGAGGTGAAAATTGCCATTCTAGGGACAGATTACCCTGCGCTCACTCCTAACCTGAACCAGTAGGGGGGTTAAACAATATCTGACCCTGGACCAGTAATAGGGAGTACCTACTCTGTTGTTCTAATCAGATATGTAAATACTTGTTTTGTATTTGTATGTGTGTTTTGTTGTTTTGCTTCGGAGCGGTGCAACCACAGGATACGTGTATGTGTGACTCGCCACTAACTATGCGCAGGAACGAAGTTACATACTTGAACCATTGCACAGACAGAATCATTTCCTTTTTTGAAAAATGTTTTTAAATGTGTTCCTACTTTTTAAACAAGACAACGTATTAGGTGTTAGATGACGTTCTCACAATGCTGACTATAGTGTAGGTCAGTCAGTGGTGCCAATGTTTTGATTTCACCGTGCACTTAGAGAATAATTACGAGTAGCATTAATATGACATTGGTTAAGACCAAGGCAATGTTGAATTTGTAACCTACAATGGCACTGCAATGTAACGTGATTGCATTTGCAAGCCCCAAATAAAGTCCAGGCATAGCAAGTCAATTTCAACTTCCTGTCCAACCACTGTGGACACAGCCTTTATTTTCTTTATTGAAAAGTACGAATGGCTCCTCATGTATATTTTGCACCGAATGCTTTCAACAGAACTATCTCTTCTATTCTTTTGTAGCCACCAAGCACTGGAGGCTTGGTGGTTTTATTTCGTCCTCACAAAAGTAAGTCTACTCTGTTGCTGCTACCTTGTTTTAATACTATTGTTGTCCTATTTTGCTTTGTAAGATATAATATTGGCCTGGCCGAGACGTACTTATTTTATAGTTTTATTTTTTTCATTTTTGTAATGTTTTTGACACGTTAGCGTTTAGATTGTTTATGGTGGGGGGTGCCGTGGAGGGGTGGGGGGTGCGGAGAGAGGAGAAATGGATGGGAGGGTGATGAGGGATGGATGGAGGGAGGGTGATGAGGGATGGAGGGAGGGATGGAGGGATGGAGGGAGGGTGATGAGGGATGGAGGGAGGGTGATGAGGGATGGAGGGAGGGTGATGAGGGATGGAGGGAGGGTGATGAGGGAGAGTAAATCATGTATCTGCATGCTGTTGAACTATTGTAAATGTTACTGTAGCAGAAAAGACGTAACGTAAATGTAAAATGTACATTTCTCTGTCCTCTTGTACAGCAGATCACTAACCCGACCCTAATGATTTGAAATCAAACTGAAACTGTAAATATGTAACGATTGATGAGATGACATTGTTTGTACAGTACTAGTGATGAGCTACTTGTGTTGGTATGAGATAAAATGAAAAAAAGACTATATCACTGCCCCTTACCAAAGACTGAAATTGTTGACACACACACACACACACACACACTTGAACCATTAACATAAGACACTAAAATGATGTCCCAGGCCTTTACAGCATTTATACCCTAAATGTAGTTTTATGATCAATACATGTCCCAAATGTTTATTCAATGGTTTTCCTTTGGCAATATAAATGTAAGTACGTACTGCCCAAGACAGTCACCACAGATAATGTTTGCAACATGGTAGATTTGAACTATTTCTAAAGCCAAACCTTTGGTCATTTCATGTCCAGGTCAAATATTGAGAGCACTGCCCCTAACAGGAGCTCGTACACTATTGGTCCATTCATCCTTTGATATGTGACATCATACTAAACTAAACTGTCAGTCAAAGACCCGGGACAAAGTTTAGGACTTTCCAACCTGTACAGGCCCATACATACACCACTTTGATGTGTCACGTCTGCTGTCGGAATACTTATTTCAATTGATTAACTTGAATCCGTTTTAAAGTGAAGGATCACGTTATAAAGTGTGAACAAGTATAACTTGGTTTCTATAAAATACGGTTCTTATTGATGTGAGAGTCCTGTGCCTTTTTGAATAGGTTGGCCTTGTTTTGATGTCGAATGTGTGAAATGCATCTTTGTGTACGTTGCCATTGTATTATACGAAGCTGTCTGTTATTGGATCGACTGTGTGCACTTTAAGCACGGTGCCACTACTGAGTAAAAAACACTTGCGATGATGAAGAGTATTTTGAGAAGTGGCTCCTTTAAAAAGACAATAATGCTAGACATGTATTTTTATTTTGTCTTGAACCACTTGTTTCTGTTCATCAACCTAAGTGTATGCATTTTTGTTGTTGTAAATGTGTGTATGACGTAAAGGAAAAACATTGAGACGATAACGATGATGATCATAGTATAGAAGTGTAAAGGGAATCTGCTTGTGATTAATAAATGTGGCTATTGTACATTGCTGAAGTGAACACTTGTCTTTGTTAATTTGTAGTTCCCAGTAATACTATGATAGATGTTTTTCCTCCTATGCAGGTAAAGCAGGTTCACTGTGCTGCTTACAGCTTTGCTTCCTCCACTGTCCCCTTACTAGGCTCCCCTTATTGTTCTGAATCCTTTCCAAGAACATCCACTAAGTCAGGGTCACACTGAGTGTACAACACTTTTGTGTCAAGTTGACTGGATGTCCTTTGGGTGGTTCATTCTTGACACACGCGGGAAACTGTTGAGCGTGAAAAACCCAGCAGCTTTGCAGTTCTCGACACAAACCGGTGCGCCTGGCACCTACTACCATACCCCGTTCAAAGGCACTTAAATACACTGCTCAAAAATATAAAGGGAACACTTAAACAACACAATGTAACTCCAAGTCAATCACACTTCTGTGAAATCAAACTGTCCACTTAGGAAGCAACACTGATTGACAATACATTTCACATGCTGTTGTGCAAATGGAATAGACAAAAGGTGGAAATTATAGGCAATTAGCAAGACACCCCCAAAAAAGGAGTGATTCTGCAGGTGGTGACCACAGACCACTTCTCAGTTCCTATGCTTCCTGGCTGATGTTTTGGTCACTTTTGAATGCTGGCGGTGCTCTCACTCTAGTGGTAGCATGAGACGGAGTCTACAACCCACACAAGTGGCTCAGGTAGTGCAGTTCATCCAGGATAGCACATCAATGCGAGCTGTGGCAAAAAAGGTTTGCTGTGTCTGTCAGCGTAGTGTCCAGAGCATGGAGGCGCTACCAGGAGACAGGCCAGTACATCAGGAGACGTGGAGGAGGCCGTAGGAGGGCAACAACCCAGCAGCAGGACCGCTACCTCCGCCTTTGTGCACTGCAAAATGACCTCCAGCAGGCCACAAATGTGCATGTGTCTGCTCAAACGGTCAGAAACAGACTCCATGAGGGTGGTATGAGGGCCCGACGTCCACAGGTGGGGGTTGTGCTTACAGCCCAACACCGTGCACGACGTTTGGCATTTGCCAGAGAACACCAAGATTGGCAAATTCGCCACTGGCGCCCTGTGCTCTTCACAGATGATAGCAGGTTCACACTGAGCACATGAGCACATGTGACAGACGTGACAGAGTCTGGAGACGCCGTGGAGAACGTTCTGCTGCCTGCAACATCCTCCAGCATGACCGGTTTGGCGATGGGTCAGTCATGGTGTGGGGTGGCATTTCTTTGTGGGGCCGCACAGCCCTCCATGTGCTCGCCAGAGGTAGCCTGACTGCCATTAGGTACCGAGATGAGATCCTCAGACCCCTTGTGAGACCATATGCTGACACATGCACATTTGTGGCCTGCTGGAGGTCATTTTGCAGGGCTCTGGCAGTGCACCTCCTTGCACAAAGGCGGAGGTAGCGGTCCTGCTGCTGGGTTGTTGCCCTCCTACGGCCTCCTCCACGTCTCCTGATGTACTGGCCTGTCTCCTGGTAGCGCCTCCATGCTCTGGACACTACGCTGACAGACACAGCAAACCTTTTTTGCCACAGCTCGCATTGATGTGCTATCCTGGATGAACTGCACTACCTGAGCCACTTGTGTGGGTTGTAGACTCCGTCTCATGCTACCACTAGAGTGAGAGCACCGCCAGCATTCAAAAGTGACCAAAACATCAGCCAGGAAGCATAGGAACTGAGAAGTGGTCTGTGGTCACCACCTGCAGAATCACTCCTTTTTTGGGGGTGTCTTGCTAATTGCCTATAATTTCCACCTTTTGTCTATTCCATTTGCACAACAGCATGTGAAATGTATTGTCAATCAGTGTTGCTTCCTAAGTGGACAGTTTGATTTCACAGAAGTGTGATTGACTTGGAGTTACATTGTGTTGTTTAAGTGTTCCCTTTATTTTTTTGAGCAGTGTATTTAGTCTTTCCCATTCACCCTCTCAATGGCACACACACACACAATCCATGTCTCTATTGTCTCACGGCTTAAAAATCCTTCTTTAACCTGTCTCCTCCCCTTCATCTACACTGATTGAAGTGGATTCAACAAGTGACATCAATAAGGGATCATAGCTTTCACCTGGATTCACCTGGTCAGTATAAGTCATGGAAAGAGCAGGTGTTCCTAATGTTTTGTACACTCAGCGGATGATGTACTATTACGTGAAGTATGTGGCTACATACTGAAGAGGTAGTGTGTGTGTGTATCTGTCTGTGCGTACGTGTGTGTGTTGTGTGTGGGTACTGAAATGGCAGACAATGGACTTCCAAGAATGTGACTACTGTGGTCTGTAAGAGGTTAAGACCTAAACCTCAGCTGGAGTTGTGCATAAAGGATGTGACCATTGAGCAAGTTGAGGAAGCTAAACTCCTAGGTATAACATTGGATGGTCAATTACCATGGTCAAGTCATATTGAGTTGTTGTGAGGATGGGGACGGGTATGTCTGTTATAAAAAGATGTTCTGCGTTTTTGAAACTAAAATCTACTGGTCTTGTCCCAACGTTATTACTGTCCAAAGATATGGTATAGCAAAGAAAGACTGAGCAAAGCTGCAGCTGGCTCAGAACAGAGCAGCACGCCTTGCGCTTAACTGCACACACATAACTAACATCAACAACGTGCACGGCAGTCTTTCCTGGTTGAGGATGGAAGAGAGATTAACTGCTTAACTGGAAATTCCAAATGATCTGCATAATCAAATAACTTCAGCTCAGACACCCATACGTACCCCACAAGACATCCCACCAGGGGTCTCTTCACAGTCCCCAAGTCCAATTCGAATTCACAGCAACGCACAGTATTATATAGTGGTGTAAAGTACTTAAGTAAACTGGAACATGCTGTCGTACACGTCGATCCAGAGCATCCCAAACGTGCTCAATCTGGTGAGTATGCAGGCCATGGAAGAACTGGGACATTTTCAGCTTCCAGGAATTGTCTACAGATCCTTGAGACACGGGGCCGTGCATTATCATGCTGAAACATGAGGTGATGGTGGCAGATGAATGGCATGACAATGGGCCTCAGGATCTCGTCGCGGTATCTCTGTGCATTAAAATTGCCAATGCTAAAATGCAATTGTGTTTGTTGTCCATAGCTTATGCCTGCACCTACCATAACCCACCATGGGGCACTCTGTTCACAACGTTGAGGTCAGCAAACTGCTCGCCCACACGACGCCACACACGTCTGCCATCTGCCCGGGACAGTTGAAACCGGGATCCATCCGTGAAGAGCACACTTCTCCAGTGTGCCAGTGGCCATCGAAGGTGAGCATTTGCCCACTGAAGTTGGTTATGACGCTGAACTGCAGTCAGGTCAAGACCCTGGTGAGGACGATGAGCTTGCAGATGAGCTTCCATGGGACAATTTCTTAAAATTTGTGCAGAAATTCTTTGGTTGTGCAAACCCACAGTTTCATCAGCTGTCCGGGTGGCTGGTCTCAGACAGTCCCGGTGGTGAAGAAGCTTGATGTCCCGGGCTGGCGTGGCTACATGTGGTCTGCGTTTGTGAGGCCGGTTGAACATACTGTACCGGTTGGACATACAAATTCTCTAAAACAATGTTGGAGGTTGTGTGATAAAACTGCACATTTTAGAGTGGCCTTTTATTGTCCCCAGCCGAGGTGCACTTGTGTAATGATCATGCTGTTTATTCAGCTTTTTGATATACCACACCTCTCAGGTGGATGGATTAACTTGGCAAAGGAGAAATGCTCACTAACAGGGATGAAAACACATTTGTGCAGAACATTTTACAGAAATAAGCTTTTTTGTGCATATGAAACATTTATTCGATCTCATATTTCAGCTCACGAAACATGGGACCAACACTTTACATGTTGCGTTTAATACATTTGTTCAGTGTAGATACACGCAGCTTCTCTTCTGTCATTATATGTTGCCCTAGGAGAATAATGTTAGAAATCGATAGAATGAAATGAATGCTTCAATCTAGTTTTCTCTGTCATCTCTGCTTCTTTTCGAGGTGTAAAGACGTTTAGGGACTGTGGAGAAAATAGAAGAAAAAATAAAACTGGAAAAATCTTCTGTGCAAAATGTCCAAATGACATCAGTTTGACCAGTTGCAAGGAAATAGAAGGCTGTGAAAATGATATTTTCTGTGTTTGAAATACAATCAGCTTTTATGATGCTGATAAACACCGCACCTTTACAGATGGTCCCTAACTGCGCAGTCAACATTCTCAGAATTTGCTGAACGAATTCAATCCTATTTCTCCACTCCTGTTCCCGATGCAATATTTACATTTGGTGTATCATTTCACTGCAAGAAATGCTTAATTCTGCAGGAGTTAATATTAAGGATATGTGAGAGGTTTTAGGCCTACAGTTAGTGTCCAAACTTCAGTTTCTATCTAACCCATCTGAACAGTAGGCTACAGTTCCCTTGACGTGCCATAGGCCTATTTGAAATCCCCGTCTTGTGACTGTTAAATTTGTACAGCGCCTCATAATCATCACACATAACATCGCCGGCACTGCTATCATCATCTTTTACCACTTCACCAAATCTTTCCCAAACAATACTTTTCTGGCCCACCCTTCTCTCTATTTTCAACTCTTCATTTTGCATCTGTTCTCTTATTGAATTAAACTTCGACATTGACCTTATTCTTTCTGCCCGTTCCCAAAAGCATTTGGCGATTGGCGTGTAGGCTATTTGGCACGCAAACAGTTTAGACCCTAAAGCTTAGGCTTATGCACTAATGCCAGATAGACAAAAAAATAATGAAAGAAAAAACACAATATAGGCTATAGACATAAATTGCACAAGAATGATACATTTGTGGATTTGTTGGTGTACTGTTTACTCTTTATTCAACCCGCCGGCCACCCACCCATCCTTCATCCACAAAAGACTTAATGACCCTAAACCCGCCCGCGGGGACTGAGGGTTATAAATCAACCCACGCATCACTAACACAGACACACTCTAACACACACATTATTTTTGCTGTTGTATTGTTTGTATTATTTTTTGTTGTTGTATTTAAAATGTCTGCGACTTTCCTCGTCTTTCAGCGTACCAGTGTTTTGTTACTTGTCATGTTTTGTGTTTTTTTGGGGACCCCAGGAAGAGTAGCTGCTGCTTCTGGAAAAGCAAATGGGAATCCAAATAAACAAACAAGCATCTGTGTTCGTGTAGCATACTGCACTGTAATTACCAGTGAAGGCTGGTGGGAGGAGCTATAGGAGGACGGGCTCATTGTAATGGCTGGAATGGAATTAATGGAACGGTAGTGAACACATCAAACATATGGAAACCATGTTTAACTCCATTCCATTGATTCCATTCCAGCCATCACAATGAGCCCGTCCTCCTATAGCTCCTCCCACCAGCCTCCACTAGTAATTACGCGGGTGCAGAGGAGTATTTTTCTCCGCTCATACAGGAGTTATAAAGGCCTAGTTCCCTAATTCTGCAGAGATAAAAAGGGAATTATAGTTCTATTTTTGATCACTTTTTATTTATCGATTTTATCAGGGGCTGCACTCTCAGCACCCATACCTCACACGGCTATGACTACATCCATGTATTGTGATTCAAATTCAGAGGTAGACCATGCAGGTAATCTTGCACAGGTGTACACACACACACACACACCCAGAAACCTCCGAAACGTTCCAGGGACCACGGAGACAGCTAATTAACCCCGTGGTGCGCTGAGCTAAGCTGGGCTAGAGGCGGAAGGGGTGGGTCATGGTTTTTAATATGATTCCAGAGGTTATGTAAACACTGATGCCTCTCCGTTCCCTCCAGTCCAAACACGCACACACACACACATACACATATACACACATAGAGTCCAAACTCCAAGGAACACCGACTGCCGTCTGTCCATCTGCTGCGGGGACAAGAGGTGTCGGATAAATAGGTTTTTAATGAAACACACTAGGACAGTCGAATGGAGAGAATTTACGGGAGAGGAACAATGACTGTGTGTCTGTGTATGTGTGTGCGTGCATGATTCTGTAGGGTTATGATAGACTGCTGTGTATAACGACAAGCAGCACTTCCTGCTATGGCCAGTGAGATCTGCGGAACGACTCGTGTGCACGTGTGTTATCAGAACATCACGCTGAAGGACCATTATCACTGGAATCAGTCACGTGACTGGGCAGTCGTTTCCTGCCACTTAGACAATTTGTCAGCCATTTGAAGACCACTATTATCTTTGTGTTATACCACTCCAAGACATTCCATAGAGTTCTGATTTCATCAAAGTGTACAGAAGTAACCCTGCTAGGGCCACACTATTGCCACTGTCGAGTGAATCAGTCCTACTGGCACAGGGCAGCTCAGTCATCCTAAGTGTCTGGCATCCAGCTCACCCCTGGTAAGGTTAAGGTAATGGGACACAATTCAACTGACTACTTTTAGAGATTCTAATTACGTCGGTAACCAGTTTATAATAGCAATAAGGCACCTTGGGCGCTTGTGATACATGGCCAATATACCACGGCTAAGGGCTGTGTCCAGGCACTTCACGTTGCGTTGTGCATAAGAACAGACTTAGCAGTGGTATATTGGCCATATACCACACCCTCTTTGGCCTGATTGATTAAATATACAACGGGTATGACACAAAAATACTTGTGTACTGTTCTAATTATGTTGGTAACCAGTTTATAATAAAATAAGGCACCTTTTGGGTTTGTGGTATATGGCCATGTGCATTCGGAAAGCATTCAGACCCCTTGATTCTTCCACATTTTGTTATTCTAAAATGTATTAAATGAATCTATCAATCTACACAAAATACATAAGTATTCAGACCCTTTGCTATGAGACTCAAAATTGAGCTCAGGTGCATCCTGTTTCCATTGATCATCCTTGAAATGTTTCCACAACTTGATTGGTGTCCACCTGTGGTAAATTCAATAGATTGGACATGATTTGGAAAGGCACACACCTGTCTATATAAGGTCCCACAGTTGACAGTGCAAAAACCAAGCCATGAGCCACTCCTCAGTAAAAGGCACATGACAGCTCGCTTGGAGTTTGCCAAAAGGTACCTAAAGGACTCTCAGACCATGAGAAACAAAATTCTCTGGTCTGATGAAACCAAGATTCAACTCTTTGGCCTGAATGCCAAGCGTCACCCCTACGGCGAAGCATAGTGGTGGCAGCATCATGCTGTGGTGATGTTTTTCAGTGGCAGGGACTGAGAGACTAGTCAGGATTGAGGGAAAGATGAATGGAGCAAAGTACAGAGAGCTCCTTGATGAAAACCTGTTCCAGATCGCTCAGGATCTCAGACTGGGGCGAAGGTTCACCTTCCAACAGGACAACGACACTAAGCACACAGCCAAGAAAATGCAGGGGTGGCTTCGGGACAAGTCTCTGAATGTCCTTGAGTGGCCCAGCCAGAGCCCGGACTTGAACCAGATCGAACATCTCCGGAGAGACCTGAAAATAGCTGTGCAGCAACGCTCCCCATCCAACCTGACAGAGCTTGAGAGGATCTGCAGAGAAGAATGGGAGAAACTCCCCAAATACAGGTGTGCCAAGATTTGTAGTGTCATACCCAAGAAGACTAGAGGCTCTAATCGCTGCCAAAGGTGCTTCAACAAAGTACTGAGTAAAGGGTCTGAATACTTACCTAAATGTGATATTTCAGTTTATTATTTTTTAATAATTTTGCAAACATTTCTAAAAACCTGTCTTTGCTTTGTCATTATGGGGTATTGTGATGTCATTATGGGGTGTTGTGATGTCATTATGGGGTGTTGTGTGTAGGTTGTTGAGGGGGAAAAACAATTGAATCCATTTTAGAATAAGGCTGTAAGGTAACGAAATGTGGGAAAGGTCAAGGGTTCTGAATACTTTCCGAATGCACGGTACCACAGCTAAGGGCTGTATCCAGGCACTTTGCTTTGCCGAGCTTTACTTTTGTCCAATTTTTGCTAACGGATTATGTTTGTGGCTGAGCACCACGCAGCCTCAGGGAACATTTATGAAGAGATGCACCTGCTATTCTCCTCCTGTCTTGCCTATTTATATAATTTGACTGACAAAGACACAATATGTGTCCATTTCTCTTACTGCTATCTATGGTCTCAGGAAGAAGACCAGATAGAGGGGGCTCTACTTACTCAAACATGAACATTTACTGTTCTCTCAAATAAACCATTGCATTTGTATTTGTGGATGTTTATAGCCTACTGTTGGTGGCTTGAGCACTCATAACATAATATTCCCTTACTCCATAGCCTAGGCAGCTATGCTATATTGTAAGAAACGCGCTCATGTGTGTTGCTCAGCAGACTATTGCTGTTTGCATTGTAGGGAGGGGAAGTCGATACCTCACTGTCCATGACAACTTGCCATTCATCTGCGGGCTCACACACACATGCACGCACGTACACTAGACGCACGCACGCACGCCAACAAGCACGCACACATCCAGAGTGGAGTTCCTCGAACCGCACCGGGCTAATCTCCACTGGAGGGCGAGTGGTACAAGAGGAGCGGGTTTGTTGGAAGGGAGGGATAAAGAGAGACAAGGGAAGAGAGAGAGAGTGTGTGAGAGGGACAGAGAGAGGGCGGGAGATACAGCAGCTGGAAGCAAGTGAGAAAATCCCAGCCTCTGCAAGCATCATTTTTCACATCGGATTTAATCCGTTCTCGTCGACCACCAATTCACGTAAGGGTATATACATGTTTCTGTCTTTTTGCCTCAAATTGCCTGCAAGTGGGACATTCGAGATGTGTTGCTGAGCACCACAGCTGTATGATTCATTTATGTGGGTGTCTCTAGGTTCGGAGAGAACATTATCTTGGTCATATTGGTGGTTGAAAAGCCGTGAGACTCTTCAACTCCCATCTCTAGCAGAGCGGTCAGTCTGCAAGCGAATTTTCGCACCATCCCGATAGGAAAGCCGCTGCTACGTTGCAGAAACAGGGGCAAATCATGTGGGTTATTTTCGAAAGGGACGGGTCTCGTTCGTGGTTTGATGCAAAAATAATTCTAGCTCGTGTACATGCGCGTACAACACGTGCATGGCTGTCATATTCACCCATCGCGTTCGTTTTTTATGAAATGGAACGGTATCCGAGATGGTGTGCAACGTTAGCTGTCTAGCCATGCAGCTGTTTTTCACCGTCAAAAACTTGACAAATCGATGTTTCCTTCGCCAAGCTAGCGGCTAGCTAGCTGCTAACGTTAGCTGACGGGACAGACAGCACCAGGGATATCAAGCTTGCTTGCCCATAAAAGTATACTGGCGCGCTGCTTGCGTGAGACAGATGCACTTGCTATAGCTACTGTTAGATGTTACGTAGCTAAGCCCTTCTACACTATTTGGGTTTAAAAAATATGGCAGCTACTAGATAGCTATGAACAAAACTACGATTTATTGAACAATAGCTTGCTCTATTTTGTGGAAATGGCTAGATCACAACTCATGCTAACGATGTCTGCTCATGTTAGACAGCTAACGTTAGCTTGCTAACGTAAGCAATTGTTCTGATGTTTAGGGCTGTATGAGCGGTGTAAGATCATTTGCCATGCATGTTCCGCGTCGTCCATCACACGCAAGAAAATCTAGAAATAACGGCCAGTCAATTACTTCTCTTGAGCTATCGTGGCTGATTTCTGGAAGAATTAGCAGACAGCGAAATGCATTTAGATAGTCAATTTTCCCGTGGCGTTTTCCCATATGTTGCACATTTTCTGTTTTGATATGATTGAGAAAGACTATTTGCATTTGACCAATGAACAGTTACTATGTATGTTGACGCTAGGGAGAAAATGTGTATACAAGGATACCTTTTTTTGGCCTCAAGGGAATTACGGACACACACCTGTGCGCGGAACCGACACCTGTTCGCGTGCACGCGCGGGGCCAATGTCCTGTATGTGCGTGCGGTCATTGACGGGAACAAGAAGTGTTTGGAGACACTTTTTTTTTTTTAATACAATCTCTGCGTTTGAGGTGGCGTTTAGCTAATGGGGGCGAATAGAGACACTTTGTCCACGACTCGGTCGAAATGCAATAAAGTGCCTGCTTTCTTAGCTTCGACCGAGATATTAACCCTAGAGTGGTCGAATTGACTTTGCATAGAAAATATGTTGCTGTTGGTCACTAGAATGAATTGAACAAGTAATAAACTGCCAGATGTAGAAAGAAAACAGTATTCCGTATGTTTATGTGTCGCACGCTTTTCATTAGACAGATAGGATCTGAGGGGTTTATAATGGCGAAAGAAAACACTTATTTCCCACAATAACAACCATACTGTAAAACAACGGTAATAATAATGGCTACTTAATGCAATGTCTTTAGGTCTCTAACTGATCTCTATTGAAGAGTTTATCTCTGTCTGTGTGACTGCGTGTGTTGAGTTCAGTAGCTCCTGCCACTGTATGTCTGCTGTGTGTGAGAACCCTACACAGGTCAGTATTGACAGTGCCATAAGCACTTTTATGGTGATTAGAAGAGACAAACATTGCCCTACCTTTCCTCCCTCCCTCGCACAAAATCAATTACCTTACCTGCATGGCATAGAAGCTACAATGTAGCCTAACACTGATTCTGATGAGGAGAGGTGGGTTAAGAAGCTTAGTGTGTGGGTGTTTTATTCGGACCAGAAGGTATGGTAATTGTTTGAGGGGGAAGGCTAAATACAGATTGAGGATGTTTGTTCATTGGCCAATACTCAGATGGTGCTTGTGTAAAACATGGCTGCTGCATATTTGACAGGTTTTGGGCCCTGTTACCTAAAATGTGATATATAAGGTGTTTATTACACAATGCAGTGATTCTGTAAGGAATGTTGACTGTGCTGTGTTAATGGAATGGCTGATGCTGCATTGTGAATCAGGTTGCTGTGTGCGTGTTTCTCGACCAACACAAGTCCCGGGGAATGGACACCGGTTTAGGCAGCTAAAATCGCTAGTTTTAATCGTTAATCTTCAAGGCGGAGATGGTAGCTGGCTGACAGTAGCTGGCTGACAGTAGCTTGCTGCTGGTCTCTGGCTCAGAAAAGATTGAGAAACACTGGACGAAGGAAAGCGATGTGAAAAAAGGCCCAAAATAGCTTTATTCTAGAGTTAAAGACACAAGTGTCATGTTCAGGTGTGCTGTAAAACTGGAAATTAAAATTGACATGGACATAAAAGCAGTACCATTGCTGATCAGAGTCCCCCAAATGACACTTAGCCAAACAGGCAAAACAAACAGATAGGATTCCTATGAATCACATTGTTTACCCTGCCGCCTGCAAAAATAGAAGGATACGACTCCTTCTGTGTGGCTCTTAGTGGTAGAGGACACACACGTGTGCACACACACACACTGTGTTTAGAGGACAGATGATGGAGAGGTATGTCTATGGAGAACCTAATTCTCCTGTCCTTCTATGTCCATTTTCCGGGTCGCAGACTGTTGAACATTTTTTGCTGTATCACAAGCTTAAAGACTACTTTCGGGTGCAGCAAACTGGGTGAACATTTGCAGTCATTTCATTGCTATTTATTAATCCAGCAGCAGCTCCGGTGCTTTGCATGCATTTGTGGATATGGTTGTTAATGCTATGTCTGTTTATTAGTTTTAAATGTAATTATAAATAGCTAAGATAGCCAGCATCCAGTATCCCCAGTACAGTTATTTTTGTATGAGCTAGGCCTACTATGGGTGACACAAATGCAGCCATTTCCAAGTTTAAAATAGTCAAAATATGAATTGCATACTTCTTCCCTTCAGTATTGACCATCAGTAAATCAAAGTACAGTTGAAGTCGGAAGTTCACATACACATAGGTTGGAGTCATTAAAACTCGTTTTTTCACCCACTCCACAAAGTTCTTGTTAACAAACTATAGTTTTGGCAAGTCAGTTAGGACTACTTTGTGCATGACACAAGTCATTTTTCCAACAATTGTTTACAGACAGATTATTTCACTTATAATTCACTGTATCACAATTCCAGTGGGTCAGAAGTTCACATACACTAAGTTGACTGTGCCTTTAAACAGCTTGGAAAATTCCAGAAAAGGATGTCATGACTTTAGAAGCTTCTGATAGTCTAATTGACATAATTCGAGTCAATTGGAGGTGTACCTGTGGATGTATTTCAAGGCCTACCTTCAAACTCAGTCCCTCTTTGCTTGACATCGTGGGAAAATGAAAAGAAATAAGTCAAGACCTCAAATTTTTTGGTAGAACTCCACAAGTCTGGTTCATCCTTGGGAGCAATTTCGAAACACCTGAAGGTACCACGTTCATCTGTACAAACAATGGTATGCAAGTATAAACACCTAGGGACCAGGCAGCAGTCATACCACTCAGGAAGAAGACGCGATCTGTACTTTGGTTTCGAAAAGTGCAAATCAATCCCAGAACAACTGCAAAGGACCTTGTGAAGATACAGGTACAAAGGTATCTATATCCACAGTAAAATTAGTCCTATATCGACATAACCTGAAAGGCCGCTCAGCAAGGAAGAAGTCACTGCTCCAAAACTGCCATTAAAAAAGCCAGACTACGGTTTGCAACTGCACATGGGGACTGCACATGGGGAAAAATATTGTACTTTTTGGAGAAATGTCCTCTGGTCTGATGAAACAAAAATATAACTGTTTGGCCATAATGACCATCGTTATGTTTGGAGGATAAAGGGGGAGGCTTGCAAGCGGAAGACCACCATCCCAAACATGAAGCACGGGGGTGGCAGAATCATGTTGTGGGGGTGCTTTGCTGCAGGAGGGACTGGTGCACTTCACAAAATAAATGGCTTCATGAGGGAGGAAAATTATGTGTATATATTGAAGCAAAATCTCAAGACATCAGTCAGGATGTTAAAGCTTGGTCGCAAATGGGTCTTCCAAATGGACAATGACCCCAAGCATGCTTCAAAAGTTGTGGCAAAATGGCTTAAGGACAACAAAGTCAAGGTATTTGAGTGGCCATCACAAAGCCCTGACCTCAATCCTATAGAACATTTGTGGACAGAACTGAAAAAGTGTGTGCGAGCAAGGAGGCCTACAAACCTGACTCAGTACACCAGCTCTGTCAGGAGGAATGGGCCAAAATTCACCCAACTTATTGTGGGAAGCTTGTGGAAGGCTACCTGAAATGTTTGACCCAAGTTAAACAATTTAAAGACAGTGCTACGAAATACTAATTGAGTGTATATAAACTTCTGACCCACTGTGAATGTGATGAAAGAGATAAAAGCTGAAATAAATCATTCTTTCTACTATTATTCTGACATTTCACATTCTTAAAATAAAGTGGTGATCCTAACTGACCTAAAACGGGGCATTTTTACTAGGATTAAATGTCAGGAATTGTGAAAAATGTATTTGGCTAAGGTGTATGTAAACTTCCGACTTCAACAGTATTTTATGTGTGATGATGTTGAGTGTTGCTATAATGTAGATTTTGGCTGGTATTCAGGCCTGCTGCATGCTGTTGTCCCCTAGCTCTATCGGTCTGCCCGTGGAGATTTATATCAGAAAACACACACACACTCACACAGGCCAAGGTTTGTTGTGTTTGGAGATGCTGGTAGTGGTATCATGGTCATGCCTGCTTCATACTGTAAGTGGTACTTGTATTTGTTTGGGTCTTCCTTCGTGGGGTTGTTGGTTTTGATACTGGTGAGGTAACCAACATTAATATTGCTGAACATTTAGTTAAGCCAAGTGGGACTCGAACCAGCAACCTTGTATCTGTCAGTCCAACACCTGAGCAACTGGTGGAGTTGCAATGGGACAGATGACAGCTCCTGACTTCAGTTGACCTGTGGTTGTCCACTTGAACACCAGGGTCAGGGAAACAGTGGCGTGAAATATATTTGTAGACAGAAAAATACTGTGCAGATTTCAGAATGGCCAAAATTGGAGACGAAGAAATCCTAAGCACATCACCCAGCGTTCTCTCACCTCCATCTGAGGGGAGGCATGCTGAGAGCTTCACGTGCCTTTTCTCAGTGCCGTCTGCTCTAGGTCAGCCATCTGACTCCATATTGCCATTTCCATCCTTTGTTTTGACTGAGGTATCATGTTCTCCTCCCGTCCGGTCCTCTCGTCCTCTTCTCAGCCATGTTGCAGTGATCCATCTATCAAAAAAATGCACATACTGTGTAAGGTCTGGGAAAGACGGTGTAGCCCAGCACACACACACACACTCACTGAACATCAGTCGATGTAATAAAGAACAGCTCCATTGTTTGTTTGAACACATTATGAGTCACATCGTTCAGCTTTATTGGGATTGCAACGTGCTCTGCTTCACGGAAACATGGCTAACTCAAGGGACGCTAACGGAGTCGGTGCAGCCAGCTGGTTTCTTCATGCATCGCGCCGACAGAAACAAACATCTTTCCGGTAAGAAGAGGGGCGGGGGGGTATGCCTTATGATTAACGAGAAGTGGTGTGATCATCATAACAACACACAGGAACTCAAGTCATTCTGTTCACCTGATCTAGAACTCCTCACAATCAAATGTCGACCGCATTATCTACCAAGGGAATTCTCTTCAATCATAATCACAGCCGTATATATTCCCCCCCAAGCAGACACATCGATGGCCCTGAACGAACTTTATCTGACTCTTTGTAAACTGGAAACCACACACCCTGAGGCTGCATTCATCGTAGCTGGGGATTTTAACAAGGCTAATCTAAAAACAAAACTCCCTAAATTCTATCAGCATATCGATTGTGCTACCAGGGCTGGAAAAACCCTAGACCATTGTTATACTAATTTCCGCGACGCTTATAAGGCCCTCCCCCGCCCCCCTTTCGGAAAAGCTGACCACGACTCCATTTTGTTGATTCCAGCCTACAAACAGAAACTCAAACAACAAGCTCCCGCGCTCAGGTCTGTTCAACGCTGGTCCGACCAATCTGAATCCACGCTTCAAGACTGCTTCGATCACGCGGATTGGAATATGTTCCGCATCGCGTCCAACAACAATATTGACGAATATGCTGATTCGGTGAGCGAGTTCATTAGGAAGTGCATTGACGATGTCGTACCCACAGCAACGATAAAAACATTCCCAAACCAGAAACCGTGGATTGACGGCAGCATTCGCGTGAAACTGAAAGCGCGAACCACTGCTTTTAACCAGGGCAAGGTGACCGGAAGCATGACCGAATACAAACAGTGTAGCTATTCTCTCCGCAAGGCAATCAAACAGGCTAAGTCTCAGTACAGAGACAAAATCGAGTCGCAATTCAACAGCTCAGACACAAGAGGTATGTGGCAGGGTCTACAGTCAATCACGGATTACAAAAAGAAAACCAGCCCCGTCGCGGACCAGGATGTCTTGCTCCCAGACAGGCTAAACAACTTTTTTGCCCGCTTTGAGGACAATACAGTGCCACTGACACGGCCCCCTACCAAAACCTGCGGGCTCTCCTTCACTGCAGCCGAGGTGAGTAAAACATTTAAACGTGTTAACCCTCGCAAGGCTGCAGGCCCAGACGGCATTCCCAGCCGCGTCCTCAGAGCATGCGCAGACCAGCTGGCTGGTGTGTTTACGGACATATTCAATCAATCCTTATCCCAGTCTGCTGTTCCCACATGCTTCAAGAGGGCCACCATTGTTCCTGTTCCCAAGAAAGCTAAGGTAACTGAGCTAAACGACTACCGCCCCGTAGCACTCACTTCCGTCATCATGAAGTGCTTTGAGAGACTAGTCAAGGACCATATCACCTCCACCCTACCGGACACCCTAGACCCACTCCAATTTGCTTACCGACCCAATAGGTCCACAGACGACGCAATCGCAACCACACTGCACACTGCCCTAACCCATCTGGACAAGAGGAATACCCATGTGAGAATGCTGTTCATCGATTACAGCTCAGCATTTAACACCATAGTACCCTCCAAACTCGTCATCAAGCTCGAGACCCTGGGTCTCGACCCCGCCCTGTGCAACTGGGTCCTGGACTTCCTGACGGGCCGCCCCCAGGTGGTGAGGGTAGGTAACAACATCTCCACCCCGCTGATCCTCAACACTGGGGCCCCACAAGGGTGCGTTCTGAGCCCTCTCCTGTACTCCCTGTTCACCCACGACTGCGTGGCCATGCACGCCTCCAACTCAATCATCAAGTTTGCGGATGACACTACAGTGGTAGGCTTGATTACCAACAACGACGAGACGGCCTACAGGGAGGAGGTGAGGGCCCTCGGAGTGTGGTGTCAGGAAAATAACCTCACACTCAACGTCAACAAAACAAAGGAGATGATTGTGGACTTCAGGAAACAGCAGAGGGAGCACCCCCCTATCCACATCGACGGGTCAGTAGTGGAGAAGGTGGAAAGTTTTAAGTTCCTCGGTGTACACATCACGGACAAACTGAATTGGTCCACCCACACAGACAGCGTTGTGAAGAAGGCGCAGCAGCGCCTCTTCAACCTCAGGAGGCTGAAGAAATTCGGCTTGTCACCAAAAGCACTCACAAACTTCTACAGATGCACAATCGAGAGCATCCTGTCGGGCTGTATCACCGCCTGGTACGGCAACTGCTCCGCCCACAACCGTAAGGCTCTCCAGAGGGTAGTGAGGTCTGCAGAACGCATCACCAGGGGCAAACTACCTGCCCTCCAGGACACCTACACCACCCGATGTCACAGGAAGGCCATAAAGATCATCAAGGACAACAACCACCCAAGCCACTGCCTGTTCACCCCGCTATCATCCAGAAGGCGAGGTCAGTACAGGTGCATCAAAGCAGGGACCGAGAGACTGAAAAACAGCTTCTATCTCAAGGCCATCAGACTGTTAAACAGCCACCACTAACATTTAGCGGCCGCTGCCAACATACTGACTCAACTCCAGCCACTTTAAAAATGGGAATTGATGGAAATTATGTAAAAATGTACCACTAGCCACTTTAAACAATGCCACTTAATACAATGTTTACATACCCTACATTACCCATCTCATATGTATATACTGTACTCTATATCATCTACTGCATCTTGCCATCTTTATGTAATACATGTACCACTAGCCACTTTAAACTATGCCACTTTATGTTTACATACCCTACAGTACTCATCTCATATGTATATACCGTACTCTATACCATCTACTGCATCTGCCATGCCGTTCTGTACCACCACTCATTCATATATCTTTATGTACATATTCTTTATCCCTTTACACTTGTGTGTGTGTGTAAGGTAGTAGTTGTGGAATTGTTAGGTTAGATTACTGTTGGTTATTACTGCATTGTCGGAACTAGAAGCACAAGCATTTCGCTACACTCGCATTAACATCTGCCAACCATGTGTATGTGACTAATAAAATTTGATTTGATTTGATTTGATTTTGTTATAGCGAGACATTTGACATGCCCAGCCTCTCATCCCAAGCCTCCACGGTGGTGTGTGTGCGCGCCTGTGTCTGTCTGTGAGGTTCATGTCCATAGTTTGAAGGATTTACTGGTTTCAGGGAAGGATCCTAATCTCCAGAGCTTTTAGCCCCTGACTTGTTATTACATTTTCCCTTCTCTGACCTCACAGGCCAAGATATGCGTTTCACCCGCTGAAGTTACTTCATGTGCTGAATTGGTAAGTTGAAGATTTATTTTCGACCTAATCGGTGAAACAAACGGTTGTTGTTTGTACTCTTGGACATTGTGGTTGTTTTGCTAGATCTCCCTCTGCCCTTGCGTTTTTAAAACACACATAATGTTAGATGACGCCTTTTTTGTGCAAGGGCCATTTTTCGGGGGGTTTATAGAAATGTTTGTGAACCACAGCCGGCCCTTAATGACAGAGATACGCGTCCTATGTCATCTATAGTCTACGTGTATGAGCAGGTGATCTTGTCTTCTCGGTACTGTTGAATATGAGAGGAGTGGAAACGGACTATGGGTAAACAATAGGGGTGTGCCGAGTAGTCGGACAAAACGAGTATCATAACGGATATGGGCAATTTTCTGGATGCCATTATGATCCAAGTATTTTTTTTTGTAATTATCCCTCGATCGGGGGGAAAAAGTAATTTTCGGGTGCCAGGAAGCATCTTTCTCATGTCATTCAGTCACAGAGTTACTATACCATAATGTACTGTCTTTTAGTCAAGTCATGTGCAAGGTTTTACATGGTCTAAATAACTCAACGGGCTAGTTTGCCTGGCTGTAAAGAGAAGGGCTTGGCTATATGTTGAGCCTGCTGCTCTGATTGGATAGAGTGAAGCTGTATTTCTCTGTCCACTCTCTTCATAATTTCGCCAAATCACTTTTCCTCGCATGTTTTCGGTGGGATCATTTAGATTGCTGCAGCTTTCTATTGTGATAAAGCACACGGCGAGGACGTTTGCTATCACGCTATCAACGTGCAGAACATCTAACAAGCGGGCCAAGGGTAGGGAAAAAGAATGAAACGCTGATGCGCATTCTGACTGATTTACAGCTGATTTACAGACACACACACACACACACACACACACGCACACACCTACGTGCACTGCTCTTTAATCTGCAGCTTTTTTTGCAGTGAGAATGTGCAGCGAGGTATTTTGCCAACATTTATTTAGGCATATTAAAACACTTCAATTATTTTTTTAATCACGAGTCTCATCTTATCCGACTATCAACTGTCAACTTACGGATACGATTGCGAATAAAAGTGTGGCCATATCGGCACACCTCCTAGGAAACAACATTATACAGTAGCCATTGTAGACCAGATGTTTTGTGAACATACTATCTCCAGCTTCCTACTTTTTAAAAGGGGAATGTTCCGTTTTTTTAATAGGAAATTGATATCAGGGTTTGTTCCTATTTTTAACTGTGAGTTGACATTCGTTCACTACCTTAGCTTGGTGCAGTCTTCTGCATTCACTAGAGATTCAGGCCACATTTCAAACAAACACAAAACACGCAGTGCATTCTGACCCCTTGACTTTTTCGACATTTTGTTACTTTATTCTGAAATTGATTAAATGTGTTTTTTTCCCTCATCAATCTACACACAATACCCCATAATGACAAAGCAAATTTTTACATAAATATTCAGACCCTTTACTCAGTACTTTGTTGAAGCACCTTTGGCAGCGATTACGGCCTAAAGTCTTCTTGGGTATGACGCTACAAGCTTGGCACACTTGTATTTGGGGGGTTTGTCCCATTCTTCTCTGCAGATCCTCTCAAGCTCTGTCAGGTTGGATGGGGAGCGTCGCTGCACAGATTTTTTTCAGGTCTCTTATTTACAATGACGGCCTACCCCGGCCAAACCCTCCCCTAACCCGGACGACGCTGGGCCTATTGTGCGCCGCCCTATGGGTCTCCCGATCACGGACGGTTGTGATACAGCCTGGTATTGAACCAGGCTCTGTAGTGACGCCTCTAGCACTGCGATGCAGTGCCTTAGACCGCTGCGCCACTCGGAAGCCCTTGGCGGCGCACATTTGGCCCAGCGTCGTCCGGGTTAGGGAGGGGTTTGGCCTATTGAGATGGTATGATTCAAGAAATACGTTTTAGTTACGTTTAAAGTGGCAATGTGCAACTTTTTAGGCGACCCAATCAAATTCACATAAATGTTCTATGTGTGCTATTTCTATGTTTTCCGATCGTAAATGTAGTTTTTGCGTCTTGTACACAAGCTTCAAACAGCTAACACAACAATATTTTTGGTTATGGAAAATATATTTCACATCAGTTTAGCTGGTACATGATTCTCTACACTATACTATAAAAAATGTTTTAGGCAAACTATTAAGAGTTTTAGCAACCAGGAAACGGCAGAGCGATTTCTACATAATGCAACTTTAATCGAACATGTCTAAGCAGGACTGATGATGTGCAACACTTATACCAGTGGTTGGCATGAATTTCGGGTAGACAATTAGGCATTGTTGCTATCATTTTACAGTCGAAATAGGGCTCCAGAATGTGATATTTATTTTGCTCAACAGAGATGAATTTGCTTACACCTTTTTTGTGTACAAATATCTACAGGCTAATTGGCTTGGGGCTAATTCACCATCTGAGGAAGTGGTATATCAAAACCCATTAGCTAAATCGCTAAATCTAATTTCCTGATAGTTAGTCGTGTAACTTATTCATCTAACAGTAAATGTATTGTCCTAAAGTGCTTTGCAGCATAGGCCGTCGCCTCTATAAAGGCCTATGCAATCACCTGGAATGCCAGTTGTGCATATCCCACGCTCCATAAACTATGCTATGTCTAAGATACTTTGGTGTTAAAACGGTAAATATTGAGAGCTGGGAAATAAATGTCATACCTACAGAAAGCTGAGACCCTCCTCTCTCCAAAAGTTTCCGTTGCGCGCGCCAAACATCCACCTCTCCAGTGCAGGCTGACTAGTCTACCAGCTCACGTTTGTTGCCTATGCTTTGAGTTGAGGAAAACAGGGCAACGGGTCATGAGATATGCCACTGAAGATTTTAAGCATGGGCCCGCCATAGACTATAAGTGCAGCTGATACTGTACCTTCTATAGGCCTACTGTGGATTGCTGCATGTTGCATAGAATAGTATTAGCCAACTATTGTGATGCATAATTGCCATGATAATTTGGGGAGGTCTAGTCAATGAGCATTATGGGTAATGTAGTCAATTTGCGGAATATAAAGTGGACAGACGGATATAAGACGATGACACGCTTTTTTTTGGCCTAAAATTAAGAAAATCGGTGCAAAATTGTAGGAGGAGATCCTCCCGCAGCTGAGAGCTTTACATTATTATAATATAGATGGGTCATTTATCTGAGTTTGTTTGAATTCCGGCCTCAGCCTATGAGACATGGAGAGAGCTGGAAGTCACTGAGAATCTACTGCTGCGTTGAATGATGTGATGTCGCTGGTCGGGTTGAATGATGGACGTGTAGGTCTAATTTCTTATAGAGTTTCCCACGTATGAATGATGTGAAATGCACTCGGAACATTCTCCATCATCACTCATTGATAAGCAGCCTGTGTGACTGCCTGATTTTGTTGCTAGTGTGTGTGTTTCTTTTATACAGTCGCACATTTCATTGACCCTGAAAGGCTGTGTGACATAATTAGTGTGTGTGTGTGTGTGTGTGTGTGTGTGTGTGAGTGTGTAGTGTGTGAAGTGTGCTACTGTGGGGTTACGACCGGAACACACCCTGTCACTCAGCAGCAGAGGAATCATACTGTGTGTGTGTCCAGAGGGAGAATGGAAAGAGAACACCCGATCCTCCACAAGCAAAAGGAGAGAGGGAGAAAGTGGAAAAAAAGATGGCGATGGAAGGAAAGACGTCTCTGTCCCTCCAACAGATGTCTGGTGTTAGCACATATTGACAAGTCAATATCGCTCCTTTTTAAATCAAATATTTGTCCAAATGATCTTGTCGCCTCAACATCAGGTAACATCCCCTTAGCTGTGAAATTACCTCAGGTTGGAGGACAGACACACACATCTCGCCGCTCACATTGGTTCTCCACCCGTGCCTCAATCCACTGTGGGCTTTTGTACATGTGAACGCAATTTGCACTTCCAATTAAACTGATGACCTTCGTTCCAGAATGCAGAACGTGTCTCCTCCTCTCCCGTGTGTCCTCTCCAAGATAGCTATTATTACCCTCAATGTTATGACACTGACACGCTAAGAATAATGTTACAAAACACTGTAACACATCACGCAGTTTACTGTAGTACAGCTTACTATAACATAACATACACATACACACACACACACACACAGCTCCTTATGATTCCAAGGTAATGCTCAATGACTGTATATGTGACAGACAGGCTCGATTCGGTCTTACGTAGAACAATTTGATACTGGGTTTTTTACATTGGATAAAAGTAGAGACTCCGAGCTAGGAAATGGTATTTCATACACTACAGTTGAGGCACAATGTGAAAGTAATTCTGCTTTGAAAGTTGATAAACTTGTTACTCCACTTTCGAGAAAATGGCCCTTGAATGTTTTGATACACCTACTGGAGAGCTCTTCTTTGTCTACACCCATTCAGCATCGTTCACACCCTCTTAAGCCTGAGCCCCACCCATCTCTTTAAGGACTCACATGCTTGACATCAGCAGCCTGGTGGTCCAAAATAGCTTAACCGGTGTATTTTAACACCAATAAACCCATCTGTTTCAAAAATTAATTTAGTATATGTCAGTCTAGCAAACCAGGCAACTAAAAGCAACTTTCTAAACAATGTTTTTGTTTGTTTCTAGCTTGTTAGCTAGCTAGCTAATGTGAAGTTAGCTGGCTAGCCAGTTCAAATAATGACCATATCATATAGCTGACAATGTCTTCACTTTAGCTAATTTGTATTCATTATTACAACGAAAATAAACTCACAACAAGATAATTATTTACAACTGAATGGCAAGCTAATTACAGAAAATAGCTTACGGTTGTGAGTGTGACGAAATAAAAGCAGGGGTTTCTACCTGAGAATTTTAGAACTTGGACACTGTCTCGTTGGCCTAACGTTCTATCTTAATTTGACTTTGGTGCTGGTCATGTTGTTCTTTACATTACCGTCTCTGGTAAACACACACTATATCCAATCCTTCTGTGTGTTCTTTTTGACTCCCTCCGCATATTTGCAATCAAACGCCAGAATTTTCTCCGTAGCTATCATACTCTGCTTCCACCGGGCATTCCACTGATTTCAAGAACTCGGTCCTACAGAAAGTTGAGAGCAACATTTTTGCAGTTCTATGCATTAGAAAGGATTACCTACACATACTGAGCAGCCCTTTGTTATAGACAGAAGCGAGCTACATGGCAGACCAATCCAAACTCATCTCTCTTCATGTCTAGCCCATCCATTATCTCAGCCAGTCATTGCGGGAATTAGGCTCGTAAGTTAACAATTGTATTTGCAGATGGCATACAAGTTTGTTAAGGCACATAAAGGTTCACATGTTCCAGAAGGCATTTCTGCCAAAAAATGCATTTTGACAAAAACATAGATGTTTACGTTCAAATACCTCCCCTGTGAATTAGTGATGTGCGGCATACGCTTTATTTCCTGAAACAAGTCCCATGTATGAATAGACAAAGCCATCGATCACGCGACACCATTCATACCTATGTGAAGACTTAATAGCGTATTGAAGCCAAATTTAAGTCGGTTAAGATGGCGACATAACATGTGCCGTTTGAGCTACTCCAGGAAGTGACGTTGCAGGTTAGCTCACTGCTGCCCCCTCTTATTGAGTAACTCAAGTTGAAGGCTGCATTTAGTAACTCAATTATCCTCAACTTCTTCTGTGTGCGATAAAAATAAATAAAATAAAAAGTATTTTTTTTTCAAATTGTACTTGTCACGTGCTCTGAATTCAGCAGGTGTTACCGTGAAATGCTTACTTACACGCCCTTAACAAACAATGCATTTCAATAAATAGAGTTCAGAAAATATTTACTAAATAAACTAAAGTAAAAAAAAAAAATTATATCTAAAAGTAACACAAGAAAATTACATAACAATAAATGAGGCTATATACAGGGAGTACCGGTACCGGGTCAATGTGCGGGGGTACAGGTTAGTCAAGGTAATTTGTAAAGTGACTATGGATAGATAATTAACAGCGGGTAGCAGCAGTTTAAAAACAAAGGGGAGGGGGGGTCAATGTAAATAGTCTGGGTGGCCATTTGATTAATTGTTCAGCAGTCTTATGGCTTGGGGGTAGAAGCTGTTAAGGAGCCTTTTGGTCCTAGCAGAGATAACAGTCTATGTCTTGGGTGAATGGAGTCTTTGAAAAAAATGTGAGCCTTCCTCTGACACTGCCTAGTATATAGGTCCTGGATGTCAGGAAGCTTGGCCCCAGTGATGTACTGGGCTGTACGCACTACCCTTATGGTAGCGACTTACGGTCAGATGCCGAGCAGTTATCATACCAAGCGGTGATGCAACCGGTCAAGATGCTCTCGATGGTGCAGCTGTAGAACTTTGAGGATCTGGGGACCTATGCCAAATCTTTTCAGTCTCCTGAGGGGAAAGGTGAGGTCGTGCCGTCTTCAGAACTGTTTTGGTGTGTTTGGACCATGATAGTACGTTGGTGATGTGGACAACAAGGAACTTGAAACTCTCGACCCGCTCCACTTCAACCCTGTCGATATTAATGGGGGCCTGTTCGGCCCTCCTTTTCCTATAGTCCACTTTCAGCTGCTTTCTTGCTCACATTGAGGTAGAGATTTTTGTCCTGGCACCACACTGCCAGGTCTCTGACCTCCTCCCTATATGCTGTCTCATCGTTGTCGGTGAGCAGGCCTACCACTGTTGTGTCGTTAGCAAACTTAATGATGGTGTTGGAGTCATGCTTGGCCACGCAGTCGTGGGTGAACAGAGAGTACAGGAGGGGACTAATCACACACCCCTGAGGGGCCCCAGTGTTGAGTATCAGCGTGGCAGATGTGGTGTTGCCTACCCTTACCACCTGGAAGACCATGATCCAGTTACAGAGGGAGGTGTTTAGTCCCAGGTTCCTTAGCTTAGTGATGAGCTTCGTGGGCACTATGGTGTTGAACGCTGAGCTGTAGTCAATGAACAGCATTCTCACTTGTCCAGGTTGGAAACGGCAGTGTGGAGTGTGATTTGAGATTGCGTCATCTGTGGATCTGTTGGGACGGTATGCAAATTGGAGTGGGCCTCGGGTTTCCGGCATGATGGTGTTGATGTGAGCCATGACCAGCCTTTCAAAACACTTCATGGCTACCGAGGTGAGTGCTACGGGTCGGTAATCATTTAGGCAGGTTACCTTTTGCTTTCTTGGGCACAGGGACTATGGAGGTCTGTTTGAAACATGTAGGTATTACAGACTCTGGCAGGGAGAGGTTGAAAATGTCAGTGAAGACACTTGCCAGTTGGTCCGCGCATGCTTTGAGCACACGTCCTGGTAATCCGTCTGGCCCCGCGGCTCTGTGAATGCTGACCTGTTTAAAGGTCTTGCTCACACCAGCTACGGAGAGCGTGATTACACATTCGTCCAGAACAGCTGGTGCCTAAATACTCAACTAGAGTATCTGATGCTCCAGATACTCAAGTAGTCTAAAGAAGGCCAGTTTTATTGCTTCTTTAATAAGAACAACAGTTTTCAGCTGTGCTAACATAATTGAAAAAGGGTTTTCTAATGATAAATTAGTCTTTTAAAATTATAAACTTGGATTAGCTAACACAACGTGCCATTGGAACACAGGAGTGATGGTTGCTGATAATGGGCCTCTATACGCCTATGTAGATAATAATAATCTGCCTTTTCCAGCTACAATAGTGATTTACGAGATTAACAATGTCTAAAAGTGTATTTCTGATCCATGTGATGTTATTTTAATGGACAAATGTTTTTGCTTTTCTTTCAAAATCATTGACATTCTTATGTGGACCCAAACTTTTGAACGGTAGTGTGCGTACAGTCACTGTGGGGACGACGTCGTCGATGCACTTATTGATGAAGTTGACTGAGGTGATATACTCCTCCATGCCATTAGATGAATCCTGGAACATATTCCAGTCTGTGCTAGCAAATTAGTCCTGTAGCGTAGCATCCGCGGCATCTGATCACTTCCGTATTGAGCGAGTCACTGGTACTTCCTGCTTTAGTTTTTGCTTATAATCAGGAATCAGGAGGATAGAATTATGGTCAGATTTGCTAAATGCAGGGCGGGGGAGAGCTTTGTATTTGTCTCTGTGTGTGGAGTAAAGGTGGTCTAGAGTTTTTTTATTATATTTTATTTTTTCTCTGGTTGCACATTTAACATGCTGGTAGAAATGAGGTAAAGCGGAAATAAGTTTGCCTGCGTTAAAGTCCCCGGCCACGCTGTTTCTGAATGAGTATTTTCTTGTTTGCTTATGGTCTTAAACAGCTTGTTGAGAGAGGTCTTGGTTTGTGTTGGTAAGTAGAAGGCTACGAATAATATAGATGAGAACTCTGTTAGATAGTGTGGTCTACAGCTTATCATGAGGTATTCTACCTCAGGCAAGCAATACCTTGAGACTTCTTTAATATTAGACATCGCGCACCAGCAGTTATTGAGAAATAGACACACACCCCCGCCCCTCTTCTCACCAGACGTAGCTGCTCTGTTCTGCCGCTGCACTGAGAAGACAGCCAGCTCTATATTATCCGTGTCGTCGTTCAGCCACGTCTCGGTTAAACATAAGATATTACAGTTTTTAATGTCCCGTTGGTAGGATAGTCTTAATCGTAGATCGTCCAGTTTGTTTTCCAATGATTGCATGTTGGCCAATAATACGGAGGGTTGTGGTGGTATGCCTACTCGTCTGCGAATTCTTACAAGGTACCCTGCTTTCCTCACCCTTTTTCTCTTTCTTTTCTTCACGAGGATGATGGGGATTTGGGCCTTGTCACGACAAAAATCTTTGTCCAGTTCGAGGTGAGTAATCGCTGTTCTGATGTCCAGAAGCTTTTTTTGGTCATAAGAGACGTAGCAGCAACATTATAAACAAAATGCATTTTTTCGTTTTTGAAATAGCACTGTTTGACAGGAGCCCGTAAAACGTCAGCCACCTCCTTCGGCGCCGTTTATTCCAACTTAAATCTGGTGTATTAGAAGCAATAATTGGTAGCACGATTGTCTTCAAAACATATTTTTTTATTTAGATTGACCACGAAGATTTAAATTTTTTCATTCACTGTCGGCCTTGAACTTCCGTGGCTTCAATGGAAGGGGGCAATCGTTCTCTCCTGGTAATGCCCCATAGTTAAGAGCCTAAACACTGTGACTACTGCTAATATACAGTTGAAGTTGGAAGTTTACATACACTTAGGTTGGAGTCATTAAAACTAGTTTTTCAACCACTCCACAAATTTCTTGTTAACAAACTATAGTTTTGGCAGGTCGGTTAGGACATCTACTTTGTGCATGACACAAGTCAACAATTGTTTACAGACAGATTATTTCACTTATAATTCACTGTATCACAATTCCAGTGGGTCAGAAGATTACATACACAGAGTTGACTGTGCCTTTTTAAATAGCGTAGAAAATTCCAGAAAATGATGTCATGGCGTTAGAAACCACTGATAGGCTAATTAACATAATTTGAGTCAATTGGAGGTGTACCTGTGGATGTGTTTCAAGGCCTACCTTCAAACTCAGTGCCTCTTTGCTTGACATCACGGGAAAATCAAAAGAAATCAGCCAAGACCTGAATTGTAGACCTCCACAAGTCTGGTTCATCCTTGGGAGCAATTTCCAAACGCCTGAAGGTACCACGTTCATCTGTACAAACAATAGTACGCAAGTATAAACACCATGGGAACACACAGCTGTCATACCGCTCAGGAAGGAGACGCGTTCCTTCTCCTAGACATGAACGTACTTTGGTGCGAAAAGTGCAACTCAATCCCAGAACAATAGCAAAGGACCTTGTGAAGATGCTGGAGGACACAGGTACAAAAGTATCTATATCCACAGTAAAACAAGTTCTATATCGACATAACCTGAAAGGCCGCTCAGCAAGGAAGAAGCCTCTATTCCAAAACCACCAAAAAAAGCCAGATTACGGTTTGCAACTGCACATGGGGACAAAGATCGTACTTTTTGGAGAAATGTCCTCTGGTCTGATGAAACAAAAATAGAACTGTTTGGCCATAATGACCATCGCTATAAACAGGGAGGCTTGCAAGCTGAAGAACACCATCCCAACTGTGAAGCACGGGGGTGGCAGCATCATGTTGTGGGGGTGCTTTGCTGCAGGAGGGACTGGTGCATTTCACAAAATAGATGGCATCATGAGGTAGGAAAATGATGTGGATATATTGAAGCAACATCTCAAGACATCAGTCAGGAAGTTGAAGCTTGGTCGCAAATTGGTATCAACTGTAGATATCTCCGAAAGAGTTGTAAGGTGGACAGAGGAAGAGAGAAGGTGGGCAGAGACAGAGGAAGAGAGAAGGTGGGCAGAGACAGAGGAAGAGAAGGTGGGCAGAGACAGAGGAAGAGAGAAAAAAAGGGAGAGGATGAGGCACCCATCTTAAAGAAAATAAGCATTGTGGAAGAGGAATGTCTGGGAAGAAGATAGACGTGAATGGAGAGGAGTAGAGGAGAGTGAGGAAAATAGAGGAACAGGGTATTTCCAGATTTTATGAATTAGGCCCCCTCCTGTCGTGTATCCTGTCGTGGTAATTTCCTGTATTACTAAATGAGGAGAGTTTACAAGTTATATTTAAACCTCATCTTCCCTTTGACTCTCAGATCAATTCAGTGTCTATAAATGAATTCTGAGAGTGCCTATAAGAGAATGCCAAGATCTTTTATAGCCAAGATACACCCCTCTCAACTTACATGACGCACCACAGATCTTAGGAACAGTTCACAAAGAAAGACTTTTACTTGAGAGAGGAGTATCCCATAGCCAGATAGCATTAGCTATAAATTATCGTTCAGTTTGGTCTCTAAGACGAGATTCTAATCTCTTTCTTGGTACTTCATAGTACCAAAACGTTACCTCATCCAATGGCGTATATCAATTGTCAATTCTAGATACCCCCATCTCAAATACACCCCCTCTTCTCCCCACTCCTGGACAAGCTCACTGAGGGGAGTGATCCTCTAGGTCAAGGTAAGGGCAACATCAGAGGGGACATACAATGGTTCCAGACACTGCCATACTCCTCCCCCCAATGAGAAAAGGAGGGAGTGACTGGCGTACAGACAACTAACTGGTTCCCCATTAATCACGCCATCCCTTCACATGGTTTAGGAATAGTTTAGGAACAGACACATTCCCATAAGAAGACAATGTTCCATTCTGTCCTCATCCCCTTCTGATATTCTGCATAGCACCACATGGTTTAACATACATTCACATATGAAGACAAGCCTGACCTCTCCCCTCTCTGTTCCCCAAGTGACTGAGCCCTAGCTGAGAAGGGATAACTGCAACTGTCAACAGTATAGTCCAAAGGGAGACATTCTAAGGACAAGTATCTCACATAAGCATATTATGTAAATAAAACATCATATTTATCTATGTTACCTAACTAATTCTGATTCAGCTACGACAATCCCAACAATAGAATATTGTGGGCATGTACTGGTCAATAAAAATATGAATTACAAATAAACAGCTGATTAGCCAGCTCAGTCATTGAGCCATAGAGACTTCTCAGCCAAAAACATTTTTAAAAACGGTTTGAAATACAAGATTGAGGTGAGTTTTTCTTTTGTTGTTGTGTTTTTTTCTTTAATTTATGCTTTAGCCAGAAATACGAGTATAGGATGAGTCAACAACATTATTTGGGTATGAGTTAGCAGAATATTAACTTTAAAAAGTCAGATTTTTACTGGATAGTTACTTTGAAACCAGATTTCCCTCTTAGTCTGAATGCTGCTCTAACACATGACTGGCTGCCTAGATCAGATGACTAGATAAACTGGAGGAATTCAGCCTCTTCCTTTCCCCTCTTTCACCAGGGTTTCTCTCCGTCTAAGGAGAGAGAGAGATAGGGGGAGAGTGGGGGCTGTGGTTGGCTGCTTCAGAAGACACATGGACACTAGGGAAGGGCATTTTTAAATAATTGCAGTATTCAAATCAATCATGCATTTCTCCCAGTATCCGGATAGTCGAAATGCATGTTCTTCAACCCTTTCATGCTGCATAGCCTGCGCGACTCGGGAGAGGCCATCCGCTCTGCTTGTTGCTGCTACAGGGCGTGGAGGGGGAGTGGCGGGGGCGGTGTCTGTGAAACAGGATGGGGAGAGAGAGAAAGTAGCCATAGGACAGAGTGGGGTAAGTTTTTAGCAATTCTTGACATTCAGCATTACTACATCAAGGGAAATATAATATTCTTTCTAACAAAGATAGCTACACATATTTCAGGATGTTGTGTATCCCTGGAATTAATCAGAATTTAAGTAAACATGACAGTTTTGAAAACATAGCTTGTCCAAAAAAAAGTGGGCTCTTGGCACAACTTACCCCGGTTATGGGGTAAGTTAAGCAACGTGACAGAGTAAGTTGAGCCACCTTGGGGTAAGTGGGTGGTGGTGTCCTGTGACAGTGGGTGATGGTAGGTCAAAGTTTAATGAATGGGGTTGGGGTGTATTGTGTCTTAAATGTATGCCTACATTCAGAAATAGATCTCTCTGTTCAATATCACTTCCCCTTCTATTTCTTGACCAGTTTATTTTTTATTTTTTTTATTTTTATTTTTATAAATTTTATCCCCTTTTCTCCCCAATTTTCGTGGTATCCAATCGCTAGTAATTACTATCTTGTCTCATCGCTACAACTCCCGTACGGGCTCGGGAGAGACGAAGGTCGAAAGTCATGCGTCCTCCGAAGCACAACCCAACCAAGCCGCACTGCTTCTTAACACAGCGCGCCTCCAACCCGGAAGCCAGCCGCACCAATGTGTCGGAGGAAACACCGTGCACCCGCCCCCCTCGGTTAGCGCGCACTGCGCCCGGCCCGCCACAGGAGTCGCTGGAGCGCGATGAGACAAGGATATCCCTACCGGCCAAACCCTCCCTAACCCGGACGACGCTAAGCCAATTGTGCGTCGCCCCACGGACCTCCCGGTCGCGGCCGGCTGCGACAGAGCCTGGGCGCGAACCCAGACTCTGGTGGCGCAGCATAGCACTGCGATGCAGTGCTCTAGACCACTGCGCCACCCGGGAGGCCTTGACCAGTTTTCTTGACCAGTTTAAGACTTGGTGTGCATCTGCTACTCTATCATAGCCTCTCTTTCACACAATTCCATGTTTGGTTTTCTTTTTTTCGTCAACGTACCTCTTCAGTGTCATTCAGTTTATTTTTTTTAATCTTATGCTGCTGCTCCAATGGGCTTCCTTGCTCTTACTTCATTGGCTACTTTTTGAAGAACCTCAAGGGCTGCCTCGACCGTGCACTATCTTGACATATTGCAAAACATATTATGCATAAAACCGACAAAATGTCATCGTAATTTTGTATTGGGTATAGTGGCCATTGTCTCAAGTTTCCCCAAGGCAAACATTTAGGCTATATTAACCCACACAGCTACTTTCAAGTGCAAGGATGCACATTCATGCTAGGTTTAGGACCTCATAGTGTGGCTTATAGAGATCCCAACGGATGTACAATGCAATCTTAAAACGGTCTACATTGGTTGAGATGCAAGCATCGTGACACCTCTTAACACATTCAATTCATTTGACTTTGTGAATATCTGTTTCTTGGAACTAACTTGCTTCCCACTTCCTCCATGTGGTTTCTTCCTTCACAGACTCCATGAAATGATGACCTCTTACTAAATATTTGGTCAGATAATGGATTCTGTGTATGGTTTTCTAGAAACGAGGGGAGGCTCAACTAACCCTTTGGCTCAATTTTACCCCACTCTCACACACACTCTCGCTAGTTAGATAACCGTTGGCATGTACAAGTTTGTCTATCATATCTTCTGGTAGTGCCTGTATTTACTGCATCAAAACGATGTAAATATAAGATATACTTTATTAGTCCACACGAGATGGACGTTTGCCTTCTGCTTTTATGTGGTTTTTCCCACCACAAAAAGTCCAGAAAATTGCCAAATAGTGTAGAACCAGCTCACTTGCTTTTACACTATGATTTGACTATTGGACGTTCAGTGTTTCTTTTTGAAAAACAAGAGTTCAGTTCATCTAACAGGGTTGACCTTTTAAAACGGGGGACAGATGTAAATGAATCTCTCATCACGTTAAGTAAATAATCATCTTCAGAATTGACTTTGTCAAAGCAACAAAATAACTGTGGCTTTATAATGATGAAATGTCTGGGTTAAGGGTGTTAGTATCCTCCTAGAAGTCACAGCGGAACAGCGGCACAGAGAATCTTGGCACTTTTTAGCAAGTCTTTATTCATATTGAACATCAGATTGATTGAATTCAGCCCCAATTCTGATCCTTTTTTTTTTTTTTCTCTCTCACTAATTGATCATTTCAATCAGATCTGCTCTGATGAAGATCTGATGTGATTGGTCAAAAGACCAATTAGTGGAACAAATTAGGAATTGGGCCGCCTGTGTGAACGCAGCCAATGTGGTCTATATTAAAAGGCACTTTATTTAATATAACAAGGTTTTATTTCAATTCAATATTGGCGCACAATTTCGACTTGAAATATCAAAGGGATGCAAAAGGCCCTCATTTGGTGGAACGATCCATTAATATATCATACCTTGTGTAATGCAGATGTTCTGTAAGACTGATACACAAACAAGCAAACAGAACATGGAAACATAAAAAAGCTCAGATTGTCATTGTGGCCCTTAGTCTCGATAGTATGATGTTGGACCGGAACCAAAGCCCGACATAGGCCAAAGGTTTCCAGTTCTTATTGACGTGCTACTACGTCTTTTCATTTACGTGCACTAGGGCTACTTCAAACAAAGAAACATGACATCGATATCATGAGAAATTATAAGAGTAATACACAGCGTTTACCAACATGCCATGAGAACTTAAATTGAATTGAGGGCATAGTAAATCTCATCTTGACACGCAGTATTTGACAAGGAGAATACGCTGTTTCTTTTATTAATCAGACTAGAAGCCCAGCCTTAGAGACCATCAGGAGCCCACCTAATGGAGGGGATGATACACACACACACACACACACACACAGCAGCACAATTAGAGAGCCAGACACACATTGCTCACATATACAGTACACAGCAGTGTTTTCAGACCGGGAGGTACGCACACATGCTGAGTAACACATTGGCAGCAGTGCAATTACAGAGGAGGAAGTTGTTTACTAGCAGAGGTAACCATGGACCCCCTTATTCATTCCTACAACACACACACACACACACAAACATTCACCCACACACTGATTTACACAATGCATTTCCAAGTATTGGAACCACCCCCATGCAAATTAGCCAGAGAAAAGAACCCAGCTTCTAAACATCTCTCTCTCTCTCTCTCTCTCTCTCTCTCTCTCTCTCTCTCTCTCTCTCTCTCTCTCTCTGTAGGTGTGCACGTGTGTCTTTGTGTGTGTGTGCGTGCGTGTGCTTGACAGTGGTAACTAGTATTGGTAGATCCAAGGTGGATTAAGAGGTGATGTAAAGGGAGTTAGGTAAACGCTAAGCAATCGATGCTAATAGTTGTAGCGTACTCGTTACCAATATTCTATTCACAAAATACCAGCTGAAACAAGGTGTCTAAAAGGAAGGCAATGTGGTCAACCAGGAAGGAGTGTTAGATAAAGTGTTAACAAACAGGTCCTTGTGACAGTAACCCCTTACCAGACCTGACTCCTTGCACACTAATGGAATCTACTAATTAGAGAGTGGAGGGGGTGATGTGTGTGTGTGTGTGTGTGATTAGACAGAGAGCCCCAGACCTCGTTAAGAGGCAGCCTTCCACCAGTCCTTCAGGGACAGAGATTCATCTGATCTCTCTTTTTTTTTACACACACACACACACACACACACACACACACACACACACACACACACTGGAGATCTCTATCAAGCTCTCTTTCTCTTCATCTCTCTCTCTCTACCTCTTAGTTTCTTTTCTTTTTATATCTCCTTCTCTCACCCGTTCTCTCTCTCTCTCCCTCCCTCCCTCCTCGTTCTCTCTCTCTCGATTCTCACTCATCGTCTTCGTTGTCTTCATATGCCTTCATTAACAGTCAAACTGCTGGGCCTTGAGGGATCCCTGTTCAAGCCAATGAGCAGTCATTTTGACTGCAACATTCTAACAGTGTAATTCATACATTTCACATGTGCTATTGCAGAAATAATAATTTGGTTGTGTTTATGAATGTAACATTTAAAATACGATTTTAATTGTATTTCAAATAACACAATAGCATTTTCATTAGTTTAAGTTACTGTAGGCTGTATGTAAAAAAAAAAAAAAAAAGTTTACAAAAATTGTTCTGTCAATTTTATTTGTGGAGTGCCTTTGTTACAACTATAAAAAAGAAACTGTATGTGTTGGAACACAGTAACAGCTTCTTTTTCTAACGGCAAAATAAAATAAAAATACCCCAACCTTCTAGACGCATGGTCAGCAAGATGCGCGGTCAAATTATGAAAACATCTGTAGCGTCAACATCATTATAAGCCACAAGTGTGCTTGATAAAATGCATAAGTGTTGATATGACAGCAGTCAAAAATAGTAAATTATTTATGTCGGATACCATGGCGAATTTGTCTGTTTTTTTTGTGTGTAAATGGTGGTAATGCATGATCTCTCTGAAGTGATCCTGTGACATCTCCAAAGAAAAGTATTCCATATATGTCTGACCAGAAACTCTCCATATACACGCTCCTTCCACCGAATGCTCCACGGAAATACAGGATTGAAATGAACGTTTCCAGCAATCAACACAGATCCCAGGCAGTGTCTCCTTGCTCTGTGTGCACCTTAGCCACAGGTCAGTGCCTGAATGCTGTAGCATGTCCATGTCCATAAACAACGACAGCTGGTGAGTGCATTGCTGATGTTGTTTGTTGCTTGAGATGTAGGGCATGCTCTCTGTGATGACATTTGGTGCTGATAATCGGCCCGTAGCATTGTCACCGACTTGTTCTATCTAAATGGTGCCGTTCCTTCCTCTCTCCTGTCCCACTGTTTCAATTGGTAGTGGCGCAGGCTCCTGTACAGTGCGCACCGTTCTGGCTTTTTTGCGCTTAGGCCACGTAGGTGTAGGTTATTCAGAATTCTGCGTTGTTCGCTTCCCCTCGCTCATCAACTCACCCGTTCTTTCCCTTTCTCCCCCGTCATACTTTTTAATTTATTTAATCTGTTGTTATATGTGTGAAATTAGTTTCGGTATAGTTTAGGTTCAGTTTCGAGGCAATTATTGGGGTGATTATCAACTGGGCATGGCACATTCATGTCGGGTGAAGGACTGTCGGGAGAAGGAGCGGAGCTGGCCCTACTATTGGGAGAAGTAGAGGCAATGGGGGGGAAAGCATTCAAAAAATGACATGCCCTCATAAAGCTGTTTATGATATTAAGATTCTAACAACGGCAGTGTGTTGTATAGACTTATTTTGGAAAAGTCAAGGATGGGGGGGGATGACTTTAAAAAAAATGGCAGAGTAATGCAACATTTTATTAATGAGCAGTCAAAGTTATGCTTTATTTGTTCTGTAAGTTGAAGGTTATGGAAGAGTCCAGACAGCGTTTTTGTGATTTCACTAGTTTTTGCAAAATGTATTCCAAACAGCAAATCACTTCCTCATCCTCGTTGTGTAGAATGGGGGGCGGGTGCTGAGAAAACATGAACAAACCCCCCAAAAATGTCCTTTAAGAAATGACAAAGCTCTTAGTATAGTGATTAAGTTCTTTAGATGTTGTACACATGAAATTGTGTCATTCCCAATGTTATATTAAATTTATCACGTTTTAAGGTATGACCCAGGTGCAGACAGTGGTGAAGAAACAAAAGTGTATTCCTCAAACAGAGGCAGGTCAACGACAGGTCAAGGCAGGCATGGTCAATAATCCAGAGAGGGTGTAAAGTACAGGCTCAGGGTCAGCTCAGGCAGAGGTCGGTAAATCCAGAGTAGTGGGGCAAAGGTACAGGATGACAGGTAGGGTCAGGGCAGACAGAACAGTCAGAACCGGGAAAACAGGAGCAAGGAACAGGCGGGAGCAGGGAAACAAAAAACAGGAGACAAAGGGCTGTAAGACTTGAATTTAATTCTAGACACAGGAAAGGTAGGAAGTATACGGAGAGTACGGGGCTATAGCGGCGTGCCAGCGCATCTGGCTTCACCCTCTTGGATACCGGTCGCTGCTGCTGAAGCGAGGTCCTGGTACTCCGCGGGGATGGCGGAGAGGTCCGGGGGCAATTTCCAAACCCCCAGGAAGACGTCCCGGGGCAGGCTGAGCTGACTTCAGGCAATGAGTGTGGCAGGACGGACTCCAGCCCATGATAGCACCAATAGCCCAGTCAATAGAGGGATTGTGTCGCTGGAGCCAAGAGAATCCCAATACCACGGGAACCTGCAGAGACTCAACCAGCAGGAATTGGATCGTATCGCTGTGGTTCCCTGACACTCGTAGGTTGATGGGGGTGTTATGGTGTGTGACCCGGCCTATAGAGCACCCGTCCAGCGCTCTAACATCCATGTGAATGGAGAGGGGTTGAGTGGGGATGCCCAGCTCGGACGCCAGGATAACATCCATAAGACTCACATCGGCCCACGAGTCGATGTTTACCTGGAGAGGGGGGTGAGTAAGGGGAGAGAACAATTATCTTTAAGACCCACCAGAGTACTCACTCCAACGAATGAGCTTGGTCTCTTGAAAGCACAGGTAGACACAAAATGACCGGCAGTACCGCAATACAGACAACTCTGGGTGTCAAGTCTGCGTACGCGTTCGGCTGGAGACAGCCTAGGTGAATCGGCAGTCTTCGGAGGCTCTTGGAGGAACTCGGGTAAGCTCGGATCCTCTCGAGGATGTAAACACCGGGGACTTCCAGAGTTCATCAGATACAAGGTGGGATCCTTGAGTGAGCGATTGGGACCACAATCAGACCTCTTCTCCCTCCTATGTTCCCGTAGCCGACCATCGAGCCGGATAGTTAACCTCTCTGGCGCAGGCGTGCCGCTAGCGACCCACCTCGACAACATCCGGTGAAATTGCAAAGCGCCAAATCCAAATGACAGAAATAGTAATAATAAACATTCATGAAAAACAAGTGTTATACATCGGTTAAAAGATTAACTTCTTGTTAATCCAGCCACTTTGTCAGATTTCAAAAAGGCTTTACGGCGAAAGCATAACGTGTGATTATTTGAGGACAGCGCCCCGCACCCAAAAGCATACAAATTTTTTCCAACCAAGCAGATGAGTCATGAAAGTCACATATAGCAATAAAATTAATCACTTACCTTTGAAGATCTTCATCTGGTTGCAATCAGAAGGGTCCCAGTTACACAATAAATGGTCGTTTTGTTCGATAAAGTCCCTCTTTATATCCCAAAAACTCTGTTTTGTTGGCGCGTTTTGTTCAGTAATCCACTGGCTCAAAGGCGGTCAAAACATGCAGACGGATACATCCGAATAGTACCGGTAAAGTTCGTCGAAACATGTCAAACAATGTTTATAACTAATCCTCAGGGTTCCCCAGTCCCCTAACCAAAAGGTATTTTTCTTCGTCGTTTTTCAGAAAACAAGCCTGAAACCATGTCTAAAGACTGTTGACATCTAGTGGAAGCCATAGGAACTGCAATCTGGGCCCTAACCAATTACATAGTCAATAGGCATTCAATGGAAAACCACTCGCATCAAAAAAAATCCCACTTCCTGGATGGATTTTCCTCGGGTTTACGCCTGCCATATCAGTTCTGTTGTACTCACATACATTATTTTAACAGTTTTAGAAACTGCAGAGTGTTTTCTATCCAATTATACCAAGTATAGGCATATCCTAGCTTCTGGGCCTGAGTAACAGGCAGTTTACTTTGGGCACGTCATTCATCCGAATTTCCGAATACTGCCCCGTCACTAAAAAGTTAAAGCGATGAGTGAGTCGAGTTCCGTCAGTAGTTCCCGGGCTGCAAGCTTGTCCTTTACTTCCTCCGTGCAGAAACGTGTCGAACAGCGCTTCCGGGTTCCAGGCACCCTCCGCTGCTAGCGTGTGGAAATCCACCGCACAATCTGCTACACTGAGGGAGTCCTGCCAAAGCATATCTCATCACGCTGCTATCTTAGAGCGGTCCGAGGGGAAAGAGGAAGGCTGCAGCTCCATGACGAGGGAACACTGAGCGAGAAACGCCCGACAGGTACCCGAGTCTCCATTGAAGCCCCCCTGGGGGAGGTAAGCGGGGTTCCCGGGAAAACGGGGTAACGGCGCTGCTACCAGCCGAGTTACTGAGGGGCTGGGAGGTTACCGTCGTGGTAGGCTGCCTAGTAGACAACCCACGGAATTGCTCCCGCAATGTGTCCAATGCTAGGTCATGTCGTTCGACCACGGCCTGGAACCCTTCCATCAGACCGCGAAGCAACTCCTCTTGCCTACCAATGGTGGCTCCTTGGGAGGAGATGGTGTTGTGGAGCTGGTCCAAGTCTGCTGGGTCAGTCATGGCCACTAACAGGGGCAGGCAAACAACAGGTCAAGGCAGGCAGGGTCAATAATCCAGAGAGGGTGTAAGGTACAGGACAGCAGGCTGGCTCAGGGTCAGGCAGAAGTCGGTAATCCAGAGTAGTGGGGCAAAGGTACAGGACAACAGGCAGGCTCAGGGTCAGGGCAGGCAGAACGGTCAGAAACTAGAAAACAGCAGCAAGGAACAGGCGGGAGCAGGGAAACAAAACACTGGTAGGTTCTACAAACAAAAACAAACTGGCCACAGACAAACAGAGAACACAGGTATAAATACACAGGGGATAATGGGGAAGATGAGCGACACCTGGAGGGGGGTGGAGACAAGCACAAAGACAGGTGAAACAGATCAGGGCGTGACAAAATTGTTTTGCGACTCGAGTAAATGAGGGAAAGAAAGTACACTGAACAAAAATAAACGCATGCAACAATTCCAATTTTTTTACTGAGTTACAGTTCATATAAGGAAATCAGTCAATTGACATAAGTTCATTAGGTCCTAATCTATGGATTTCACTTGACTGGGAATACAGATATGCATCTGTTGGTCACAGATACTGTACCTTAAAAAAGGATCAGAAAACCAGTCAGTATCTGGTGTGACTCCCATTTGCCTCATGCAGCACGACTCATCTCCTTCACAGAGTTGATCAAGATGTTGATTGTGGCCTGTGGAATGTTGTCCCACTCCTCTTCAATGGCTGTGCGACGTTGCTGGATATTGTCGGGAACTGGAACACGCTGTTTTACACGTTGATCCCAAATGTGCTCAATGAGTGACATGTCTGGTGAGTAAACACGCCATGGAAGAAGTGGGACATTTTCAGCTTCCAGGAATCGTGTACAGATTGTTGCGACATGAGGCCGTGCATGATCATGCTGAAACATGAGGTGATGACGGTGGATGAATGACACGACAATGGGCCTCAGGATCTCGTCTGTGCATTCAAATTGCCATCGATAAAATGCAATTGTGTTCGTTGTCCGTAGCTTATGTCTGCCCGTACCCTAACCCCACTGCCACAAAGGGGCACTCTGCCCGGTACAGTTGAAGAGCACACTTCTCCAGCATGCCAGTGGCCATCGAAGGTGAGCATTTGCCCACTGAAGACGGTTACAGCGCCAAACTGCAGTCAGGTCAAGACCCAGGTGAGGACGACGAGCATGCAGATTAGCTTCCCTGAGACGGTTTCTGATAGTTTGTGCAGAAATCCTTCGGTTGTGCAAACCCACAGTTTCATTAGTTGTCCTGGTGGCTGGTCTCAGACGATCCCGCAAGTGAAGAAGCCGGATGTTGAGGTCCTGGGCTGGCGTAGTTACACGTGGTCTGTGGTTGGTAGACTAGTTGGACGTACTGGTAAATTTCTAAAATGACGTTGGGGGCGTGGTTATGGTAGAGAAATTAACATAGAATTCTCTGGCAACAGCTCTGGTTGACATTTCTATAGTCCCTCAAAACTTGAGACATCTGTGGCATTGTGTTGTTTGACAAAACTGCATATTTTAGAGGGGCCTTTCATTGTCCCCAGCACAAAGTGCACCTGTGTAATGATCATGCTGTTTAATCAGCTTCTAGATATGCCAACCAGTCAGGTGGATGGATTATCTTGGCAAAGGAGAAATGCTCACTAACAGGGATGTAAACAAATGTGCGCACAAAATTTGAGAGAAATTAGCTTTTTGTGCGTATGGAACATTTCCTGGATTTTTTTATTTCAGCTCATCAACTTTGGAACCAACACATATTGCGTTTATATTTGTGTTCTTTATTAATTGAAAGCATGACGTGCTTCCACACAGGAAGTTCCAGACACTTGCCAAGGTGCATTGAAACTGTTCTGTTGGCTCGTGGAGGCCCAACACCCTATGAAGACACTTTATGTTGGTGTTTCCTTTATTTTGGCAGTGACCTGTAGCAGCACGCGGGTGTGTGTGAGAGTCTTGCCGTCTGTCCATGCCTCGCTCTCTCTCATTAAGACTCACATGGAGCTATTATGACCTGTTCTCACCCTGTCTGAGGAGTCTTAAAGCATTCACAGTAGCAGATAGAACATTGGAACATTGTGCTTCTGCACCACCACTGATAAGAGTTCCAAGCTTGTGTGATAAGAATATAGGATGTACGGAGCAGATAGGCACACTACGCACCGTTCACAGACACACACACACTCTCGCTGGCACACACACACACACACATGTACCAGTATAACATATAGGTAGTGCAGTTGGAATGTATTGAGATTAGAACCCTTTTAGTTCACAGCTGTTTACCATACTGTGTACATCATTATATAGGCTACACCATACTGTACATGACATGTATATGGCATCCAGTATGCTAGATTAGAACACTACATAGCCCCATTCCTTGCCATACAGTACATCCACACACCATACAGTATACTACAGACACTCACTGGACATTTGATTAGGTACACACATCTAGTACCGGGTCGGAGCCCCCTTTGCCTCCGGAACAGCCTGACTTCTTCGGGGGCATGTATTCTACAAGTCGGAAACGTTCCACAGCAATGTTGGTCCATGCTGACGCGATATGATCACGCAGTTGCTACAGATTGGACGGCGGTACACCATCGCCACCAGCCTGTACCGTTGACACCAGGCAGGATGGGTCCATGGACTCATGCTGCTTACACCAAATCCTGACTCTGCCATCAGCATGATGCAACATGAACCGGGATTCGTCTCGACCTCTCTCATCAACAAGCTATTTTTGCCCACAGGACTGCCTCTGACTGCATGTTTTTTTGTTTGTTGCACTATTTTCGGTAAACCCTAGACACTGACCTGCGTGAAAAGCCCAGGAGGCTGGCCATTTCTGAGATACGGTGTGTGTCTGGCACCGGAAATCATACCACGCTCAAAGTCGCTTAGGTCACTCGTTTTGGCTATTCTAATGTTCAATCGAACAGTAACTGAATGCCTCGATGCCTGTCTGCCTGCTTTATGTAGCAAGCCACGGCCACGTGACCCACTGTCTGTAGGAGCGATCACTCCTTCTCCACAGTCTATCTATCGAAGAGCAATATTCAATATGGTGGACTCCTGACCCCGCCGTGACCTTCTCAGAAGAACCCCAGCCATCCTATGTGAGGCACCTGGAGGGTGAGGGGCTGGTCGTGGGCAGGGTTTTCTCAGAGCCACACTTCAATAAGAACACATCATTTGTATAATGTCCCCTCAGAGCTGGCCTTACAGTGGGAGGATAGAGGGAGTTGAGAAAACGAGAGCACAGAAAGTGTGTGTGTGTGTCCTTCTTTCTCCATCAGTGTTTGAGTAGGAACCAATGCTCCCAGCAGGGCATTGCTGTCAGGACACGTCCTGATGTGACACATTCTGTCCTCACCTGAGATGTGAGGAGGCCGAGTCATTATCTGGAGACATGGGCTACTTCTCTCCTCCTCTCTCTTGAGTTGTCGATTGTGTGTTTGTCTGCGTGTGTGTGTGTGTGTGTGTGTGTGTGTGTGTGTGCTAGGGCTGTGATGCTCATGGAATTTGGGCTGAAGGTTATTTGTCAGTCAAATGAACACGGTCAACATTATAATCGTTTGAATAGTAAAATTCAGTGTGCCCTGTTTGGGTGCATGTATTTCATGATACTCGTTTGCTACAACTGTCTTCTCTCCTTATATCAGCTGTTAGATGTGAACCAGGCATATTTTACTTTGCTGCTTTTGGGTCAGTGGCTGTGACTGATTGTAGAGCTGAGGGGCTGTCATGGCTGACTGATGATTTACATGTCCCTATAGCTACCAGCAGCAGGAACAGAGCTGTGTGTGTGTGTGTGTGTGTGTGTGTGTGTGTGTGTGTGTGTGTGTGTGTGTGTGTGTGTGTGTGTGTGTGTGTGTGTGTGTGTGTGTGTGTGTGTGTGTGTGTGTGTGTGTGTGTGTGTGTGTGTGTGTGTGTGTGTGTGTGTGTGTGTGTGTGTGTGTGTGTGTGTGTGTGTGTGGGGGGGGGTGCTAGTGTTCACTGGGAGGGAGATTACCAACCTCTTATCTGCTACACTAATCAACAGGAATCCCTGCTGCCTGCCGCTTCAACCCTCGGATGATGTTACCTGGAATAACATAGAGGGAGAGAGAGAGAGATGTTTTTGTTGGTTGGTCGGTCAAGCTATGGTTCTTATGCAAGGTGTCACAGTATTTGATATGCATCAGAGTGGTGTAGACCTACAGTCTGGAAAAATGGTTCAAGACTACAGTCATTTTGATCCCCCTCAATGCTCGTTAGAGTTATCACAAAGACAGGGCGCTCCGTTTGAATGCCATCTTTTCCTGAAAACGAGTCTTCCCATGACACTCGTCCGCTCTCTCTCGCTCTCTCTCTCTCTCCACTGCAACCCGGGAACATTCCCGGAACATTAGCTAAGTTTCCCATTAAGTTGTAGTTAGGGTTTTATCTAACATTCGGATGATAACATCCTCATAACAAAATAATTGTATTTAAAATGAAATATCCCTGGAATGTTCTCCTAACATTCACATAAACTGTTGTGCACCACATCTGTAACAACCACCAGAGAACATTCCCTAAACGTTCTCATTCGCACCATGTACTGTACAAGTAAAGTTTTCCCAGCAAACCAAAATTTGGTTCTGTGAAATTTCCAGAACATTCGCTACTCATAATACTCTCATAACACAAAAAACGTTCCATTCGTGGTGTTGATTCGAGAATGTTTGTTTTAGGGTGCAAAAAACATTCACCTGATGTTACAAGAACGTTCTCAGAACACTTTTTGTCTGGTCTTTAATGGTTCCCAGATAATTTTTCATTAGGTTGTCAGAACATTCCGGTGGGAACATTGTTGGGACATCACAAAAGTTATGTTTCCAAAACACAACAACTGTCCAGTTGTGCGGATGATTCTACAATGTTTATATTAGGATGCAAAAATCAGTCACCTGATGTTACAATAAGGTTCCCAGAGCTAGGCTTGGGTGGTATACCGTATATACTGTTTTTCAATACGGTCAATACCGTCCAATCTATTTCTTTTGAAGTTGTTCTATACATTTAACAATGTTTTGCTACTTTTTAAGTTATTACCTGCAATCAACTTGTGCAATACCTTATGAGATAAAGCAGATTGCGTTCTTTATTTCACCTGTCACATTGTTTTAAATGATGAAGCTAACCGTAGTTCTCTAGAACAGTTGAGCAGTCGTGGAAAAAGTACTTAATTGTCATACTTGAGTAAAAGTAAAGATACCTTAATAGAAAATGACTCAGTAAAAGTGAAAGACACAGAGTACAATACTACTTGAGTAAAAGTCTAAAAGTATTTGGTTTTAAATATACTTAAGTATCATAAGTAAAAGTATAAATCATTTTAAATTACTTATATTAAGCAAACCGGACGGCACAAAAATTGAACAATGTGTCCCTGAACAAACGGGGGGGGGGTCAAAATCAAAAGTAACAGTCAGTATCTGGTGTGGCCACCAGCTGCATTAAGTACTGCAGTGCATCGCCTCCTCATGGACTACACCAGATTTGCCAGTTCTTGCTGTGAGATGTTACCCCACTCTTCCACCAAGGCACCTGCAAGTTCCCGGACATTTCTGGGGGGAATGGCCCTAGCTCTCACCCTCTGATCCAACAGGTCCCAGATGTGCTTAATGGGATTGAGATCCAGGCTCTTCGCTGGCCATGGCAGAACACTGACATTCCTGTTTTGCAGGAAATCACGCACAGAACGAGCAGTATGGCTGGTGGCATTGTCATGCTGGAGGGTCATGTCAGGATGAGACTGCAGGAAGGGTACCACATGAGGGAGGAGGATGTCTTCCCTGTAACGCACAGCGTTGAGATTGCCTGCAATGACAACAAGCTCAGTCCAATGATGCTGTGACTCACTGCCCCAGACCATGACGGACCCTCTACCTCCAAATCGATCCCGCTCCAGAGTACAGGCCTCGGTGTACAGGCCTCGGGCATCTTTCTTTTGGTGGTTTTCAGAGTCCGTAGAAAGGTCTCTTTAGTGTCCTAAGTTTTCATAACTGTGACCTTAATTGCCTACCGTCTGTAAGCTGTTAGTGTCTAAACGACCGTTCCACATGTGCATGTTCATTAATTGTTGATGGTTCATTGAACAAGCATGGGAAACAGTGTTTAAACCCTTTACAATGAAGATCTGTGAAGTTATTTGGATTTTTACGAATTATCATTGAAAGACAGGGTCCTGAAGAAGGACCCTTTTTGCTGAGTTTACTTTACACCACTGCAGTCACGTGCGTGTTTGTAAATAGCACAACGGGAGAAAGCGAGGTGGCGAGTCTATAGCTATTGACACGTCTTTGTTGTGCGGCGCACATGAGGTGATGACGTTACACTTGTATGCAATTCACTGCTAAATGTTTGCCATCAGATATCTTATCATGGCTTTCTGCCAGGAGTCAAAGACTTTTTGCAATTTTTACCTGTGCTTCCTACTAGTGTTTTTTCCTTCTACAGTTCTTCTCCCATCTGCTCCATGTAAACATGCTGCTCTTCCTTCAGAAAATCATGCATCACAACTTTGTTCATTTGCACAATTTGTCACGTTCACTTTCGCTTGTGAATGTCCACACTCACCAAAAATGACTTTTGGCAGCTACTAGCTATGCTTCTATTACTTTATAAGATGGGTTTGCCTTTCTTTGCAATTCGTTTCTGTTCATTTCCACTCATTAGCATTTAGCTAACAGCGTCTATTTGATTCCGTTGTTTGTTCGTGCTCATTTTGTTAGCATTCTGGTAATGGAGGCCTAATGGGATTTTCTTGCGTTTTTAGCACCCCTTATGTGCTATGCCGGTATTACCTTTACCATCCTTCTCTGATACCAGGATTTAGTTATGACAATATGAAAATCTGGATACCACCCAAGCCTACCCAGAACACATTTAGTCTGTTCTTTAAAGGTTCCCAGAATGTTTTAATTAGGTTGTGGTAACATTGTGGGGACATGACGAGAGATATGTTCCCAAAACACTAAAACTGTCCAGTTGTGCTGTCATTCAGATCATATTTGTACCAGGGTGCACAATTTTTTTTATTTGTTGCAAGAATGTTGACAGAACAGCCTTTTTTGAGTACTTTAAAGGTTTCCAGAACATATCGTTGGGTTGTGGGAACAGTGTGGGTACATTACAAGAGATAGGTTCTCAGAATATGCTCAGTTGTGATGACATTCATACAATGTTTGAGTTCGGTTTCACAGGACATTCCCTTGATGTTGTAAGAATGAAATACGTTTTTTTTTTTTTATGACGTTCATAGCGTATTTGTTTTAGCGTAATATTCCATTGATGTTCATGCAGTATACATTTTGCCTTGTCTTGGAGGTCCACAGAACATTTAGTAAATGTTATATTTAAGTTTTGACTCAATGTTACCACAACATGCTCAGCATGGAAATTACAGCAGATTGGAATAGATCCCGATGTATGTTTCTCTCCAGATTTAATGGCAACTTTCATTTGAGGACTGTATCGTAGGCAGTAGAAAGATGCGTGGCATTTTAGTCGCAGAGCATTTGAACAGCATTGAATCATTCAAACGCAACCGTATTTGTTTTTACACTTCATATGTTTACAAACTGCACATTGGTTCATTAGGACATATGAACAGTATTTAAAAATACGAACACCATTTTTACACTTCCTACTGTATGCTGACAGTCTACGCACCAGGGAAGCGCTCTTACATCTTATTTGTTCAGTATATATCCATGCCATTACCTTCAATCAGGATTTCCATGCTTCCTTTTTAGCCTTCTTAGATGTAACTAACCCAGGGAAATAGTGGTAGTTGGGTTATTGACCATCACTTCGCCCATCTTCTTTATATGCTGCGTACCATATTTACAAGGTATCCAAGACTATGAGTGCCGATCTAGGATCACTCTTGCTTTTCAGATCATGAAAAACAAGCCAGGGGCACTGTATCAATCGTCTCAAATAGGAACAAAAGTTTAACATGACATTTTTACACAATGTTTTATTTTTTACAGTTAGTATAAATTCTGGATTTCTGACTGAATATTTGCAAAAAAAAGACATCCTTTCTTTTAGTAGAGTATATCTGAGCCTCAATTTCAATTTTTGTTTGAAAAGACACATGCTTAAAGAATAAGTGGGATTGAACCTGCAGTCTTTGGATCTGCAGCTAAACCATTAATCTTCTGCGGTGGCCTTGTGTCGTTTTTTCAGTCAAATATGGGCAATCAGGACAGAAAGCACAATTTCCGAGTTATTAAAATGTTCCGATTCCTCATCATTTGCTGTGTACTTGTAACACTGTATTTTATGATTTCTTTCTTCATCATGTTTTGAAAGTCTTTGATCTGCAGGTTGAAGCCCACTTAAAATGTTTTATTATAAGTGAAATTGAAACTCAGATATCTGACCGAGCGGCTCGATTCGGTCTTATGTAGCATTTTATTTTATTTTTTACATTGGATAGAAGTAGAGACTCAGAGCTAGAAAATGGTATTTCATACACTACAGTTGAGGAACAATGTGAAAGTAATTCTGCTTTTGAAAGCCTTAGCCCCACCCATCTCTTTAAGGATTCACATGTGAGGCCATGTCCTAAACAACCAAAGATTTGAAGACTAAAGGCTGATTGTCGCAGTGACATTATGAACATACTATTGTTGTCCGACGTCAAACTTGTCATTGTCGGTATGAAAAAGTATAAACACAAAAACGACATGCTACATGACATCAGCAGCCTGGTGGTCCAAAATAGCATAACTGGAGTATTTTAACACCAATAAACCCACCCATTAAATAATGAATTTAGGATACAGTTGAAGTCGGAAGTTTACAGACACCTTAGCCAACTCAGTTTTTCACAATTTCTGACATTTAATCCTAGTACAAATGCCCTGTTTTAGGTCAGTTAGGATCACCACTTTATTTTAAGAATGTGAAATGTCAGAATAATAGTAGAGAATGATTTATTTCAGCTTTTATTTCTTTCATCACATTCTCAGTGGGTCAGAAGTTTACATACATTCAATTAGTGTTTGGTAGCATTGCCTTTAAATTGTTTAACTTGGGTCAAACGTTTCGGGTAGCCTTCCACAAGCTTCCCACAATAAGTTAGGTGAATTTTGGCCCATTCCTCCTGACAGAGCTGGTGTAACCGCGTCAGGTTTGTAGGCCTCCTTGCTTGCACACGCTTTTTCAGTTCTGCCCAAAAATGTTCTATAGGATTTAGGTCAGGGCTTTGTGCTGGCCACTCCAATACCTTGACTTTGTTGTCCTTAAGCCATTTTGCCACAACTTTGGAAGTATGCTTGGGGTCATTGTCCATTTGGAAGACCCATTTGTGACCAAGCTTCAACTTCCTGACAGATGTCCTGAGATGTTTCTTCAATATATCCACATAATTTTCCAACCTCATGATGCCATCTATTTTGTGAAGTGCACCAGTCCCTCCTGCAGCAAAGCACCCCCACAAATGATGCTGCCACCCCCGTGCTTCACGGTTGGGATGGTGTTCTTCCGCTTGCAAGCCTCCCCCTTTTTCCTCCAAACATAATGTTTGTCATTATGGCCAAGAGGTTCTATTTTTGTTTCAACATGTCCCCATGTGCAGTTGCAATCCGTAGTCTGGCTTTTTATGGCGGTTTTGGAGCAATTGCTTCTTCCTTGCTGAGCGGCCTTTCAGGTTATGTCGATATAGGACTCGTTTTACTGTGGATATAGATACTATTTTTTTCCTGAGGTCTTGGCTGATTTCTTTTGATTTTCCCATGATGTCAAGCAAAGATGCACTGAGTTTGAAGGTAGGCCCTGAAATACATCCACAGGTACACCTCCAATTGACTCAAACAATGTCAATTAGCCTATCAGAAGCTTCTAAAGCCATGACAATTTTCTGGAATTTTCCAAGCTGTTTAAAGGCACAGTCAACTTAGTGTATGTAAACTTCTGACCCACTGGAATTGTGATACAGTGAAATAATCTGTCTGTAAACAGTTGTTGGAAAAATGACGTGTCATTCAAAAAGTCCTAACCGACTTGCCAAAACTGTAGTTTGTTAATAAGAAATTTGTGGAGTGGTTGAAAAACGAGTTTTAATGACTCCAACCTAAGTGTATCTAAACTTCCGACTTCAACTGTATGTCAATCCAGCAAACCAGGAAACTAAAAGCAACTTTATAAACAATGTTTTGGTTAGATTCTAGCTTGTTAGCTACCTAGCTAAAGTTAAGTTAGCTGGCTAGCCAGTTCAAAAAATGACCATATTGTATAGCTGACAACGTCTTAACTTTAGCAAATTTTTATGAATTATTACAAGGAAAATAAACTCACAACAAGATCAATATTTACAAGTTAATGGCGAGCCAATTAGAGAAAATTGCTTAGGGTTGTGAGTGTGACGAAATAAAAGCAGGGGTTTCTACCAGAGAATTTTAGAACTTGGTATCTGGTAAATACATAATATATCAAATAAAATCAGTTTATCGTCACATGCACAGGATACCGAAGGTGTAAACGATACAGTGAAATACTTACTTGCATAGTGGAGTCTTTTGTTTAGACATGTAGCTAGTTAGCTCAACAATGTACTATAATCACAACTCATAACGTCACTACCCTGTATGAATCTGCAGGTTGGACCAGGTTCAATGTTAGCTAGCTGGCTAACATTAGTCTATAACTAGCAATGCAAATGGCTCTGAAATACAAAAAATATTACTACACAGATCATACACGTAATGTTAGCTAGCGAGCCAGATAACCGTACGCTTTGACTTGCAATGAAATCAACTTTCTGACAAAATTAGAAACGTATAATATCAGAAAAAAAGCTATCTAATCTCTCTTACCCGTATACATGGATGAACGCTTCTCCCCCTCTGCCATGGTTGCCCTTAGTTTGAAGATGTAATCCAGAGACAGGGGTTTTATACAACAGCCTTCTGTGTGTTCTCTTTTCGACTCCCTGCATATTTGCAATCAAATGCCAGAATCTTCTCCATCTCCTTAGCTATCATACTATGCTTGCACTGGGAATTCCACTGATTTCAAAACGCTTGTCCTCCAGGAAGTGGAGAGCAACACTTTTGCAGTTCTGCTCGGTGATATCTTTCAAAAATGCTCCGTTAGAAAGGATTACCACACATATTGACCCGCTCATGTTATAGACAGAAACGAGCTACATGGCAGACCAATCCGAACTCATCTCTCAGCATGTCCAGCCCATCCATTATCTCAGCCAATCATGTCTAGCGGGACGGTTCCTGACTTTTTTCGTGGCTAAACGAACTAGGCTCGTAAGTGAACCATTGTATTTTCAGATGGCATACACGTTTGTTATTAAGGCACATTAAAGTTTACATGCATTTCTGCCAAAAAGCACGTTTTGATAAAAAACACCCTGTTTACGTTCAAATGCCTTTCCTTTGAAGTAGTGACTCGCGATGTATGCCTAGTTTCCTGAAACGAGTCACATACACTACTAACAGAGAGGGTGTCTTTATTTTGTCCAGATTTATAAATCCAGAATTTAGAAATGCAGAATTTAGACTAATTGTAAAACTGTCAAAAAAACGCACCTGACATAATTCCTTGGAATGCAGCCCAACTCACTAATAGGTATTTTGACCAATCAGATCGTCTCTGAAAAAGAGCTGATGTGAAAAGATCTGATGTGATTGGTCAAACGACCAATTAGTGGAAAAAGTATCCGAATCCGATTGCCTGAGACGCTTGATATGGTCCGCCCCTGGATTATTTTTCATCATCTGAAAAGCAAAAGTGATCCTAGTGTGTAAATATGGGTCCAGAAGTATGCAGCATATAAAGAGGACGGATGAAGTGATTGTGAATAACCCAAATATCAGTCATTTCCTCTGTTGTTCTGAGAACCTTTTTAAAGTACTCAGAAATGCTGTTTTGTCAGCATTCGTGCAACATCAAAGAATTTTTTTTGTGCACCCTGATAGAAACATTATCTGAATGACAGCACAACTGTGCTTTGGTGTTTTGGGAACCTATTTCCTGTCATATCTGAACATTTTTTCACACAACCTAAAGTTTTTGTAACTTTTAAAAAACATAAAAAATGTGTTCTGGGAACGTTCTTGCAACATCAGATGACTATTTTTTGCATCCTAAAATAAACATTGTAGAATCATCATGGACAGTTGTTATGTTTTGGAAACATGCAGTGTCAAGAAAAAGTAAGTGAACCCTTTGGAATGACCTGGATTTCTGCATAAATTGGTCATCAAATTTGATCTGATCTTCATCTAAGTCACAATAATAGACAAACGTAGTGTACTTAAACTAATGAACAATTATTTTTCTTGTCTATATTGAATACGTAATTTAAACATTCACAGTGTAGGTTGGGAAAAGTATGTGAACCCCTAGGCTAATGACTCCTACAAAGCTAATTGCAGTCAGGAGTCAGCTAACCTGGAGTCCAATCAATGAGACGAGATTGGAGATGTTGGTTAGAGCTGTCTTGTCTCTGGAACATGTTAAGATCTCTGACGAGTCTACGATTCGTAAAACACTAAACAAGAATGGTGTTCATGTGAGGACACCACGGAAGAAGCCACTGCTGTCCAAAAAAAACATTTCTGCACGTCTGAAGTTTGCAAAAGTGCACCTGGATGTTCCACAGCGCTACTGGCAAAATATTCTGTGGACAGATGAAACTACAGTTGAGTTGTTTGGAAGGAACACACAACATTATGTGTGTACAAAAAAAGGCACAGCACAGCACACCAACATCAAAACCTCATCCCAACTGTAAAGTATGCATCATGGTTTGGAGCTGCCTCAGGGCCTGGGCAGCTTGCTATCATCGATGGAAAAATGAATTCCCAAACATTTTGCAGGAGAATGTTAGACTATCTGTCCGCCAATTGAAGCTCAACAGAAGTTGGGTGATGCAACAGGACAAAGACCCAAAATACAGAAGTATATAAACAACAGAATGGCTTCAACAGAAGAAAATATGCCTTCTGGAGTGGCCCAGTCAAGAGTCCTGACCTCAACCCGATTTGCAATGCTGTGGCATGACCTCAAGAGAACAGTTCACACCAGACATCCCAAGAATATTGCTGAACTGAAACAGTTTTGTAAAGAGGAATGGTCCAATATTCTTCCTGAACGCTGTGCAGGTCTGATCCGCAACTACAGAAAAAGTTTGGTTATTGCTTCCAAAGGAGGGTCAACCAGTTGTTAAATCCAAGGGTTCATATACTTTCCCACCCTGCAACTGTGAATGTTTACACGGTGTGTTCAATATGTTATCAGTTTAAGCAGACTGTGTTTGTCTATTGTTGTGACCTAGATGAAGATCAGATCAAATTTCTTGACCAATTTATGCAGAAATCCAGGTATTTCCGATGGATTCACATACTTTTTCTTGCCACTGTATCTTTTGTGGTGTCCCCGCAATGTTCTCACCAGACTGTTCCCACAACCTAGTGAAACATTCCGGGAACCTTTTTTAAAGAACATATTAAATGTGTTCTAGGAATGGTCTTGCGACATCAGGTCGAATTTTTAATTCAAACATTCTATAATCATCACCACGACAGGACAGTTTTTGTGTTATGACTTGCCATGACCTAACGGATGTTGTGGGAACATTCACATGACCAATTTTGGTTTGCTGGGTCTTTACTCTCTCTTTCCACCCTCTTTATCCCCCTCTCTCACCACCCCCTTGGCTTAGTGCCATGTTCCCACCAAAACACTCACTGTCTAACATAAATATTAGCCTATATATGTGACTTGCCTAGATTGCCTACCTTTTTTGGTGCCTGTCGGTTCAACTATCTGCTCTCCAACTGGAGAGGCCAGTGAAAGCCACTTCACTGAGGGGATCTGCTTGACGTATTTAACATCTAGCTGCCTAAAACTATATGCACGTGTAGTTGGTTTGATGGGCTGTGGAGGTGGACTGGTGATCAGCCTGAGAGTGGCAGAGAGGAGAGATGGAGAGAGGTGAAGTGAATTGCACACTGTTGAGGCAGAGAGGCCCATTGAACTGGAAACGATGAACTCTGGGATGCACTCTTTTCCATTCTTTGTCTGTCTCTCTCTCCCCATCCCCCTCTCTCTGTCCCTCTCTCTCGATTCAATTCAAAGGGCTTTGTTGGTATGGGAACATATGTTTACCATGCCAAAGCAAGTGTAATAAATAATTGTGAAATAAACAAGCAAAAATGAACAGTAAAACATTACGCTCACAAAAGTTTAAAAGGAATAGAAACCTTTCAAACGTCATATTATGTATATATACCGTGTTGTAATGATGTGAAAATAGTTCAAGCACAAAAGGGAAAATAAATAACCATAAATATGGGTTGTATTTACAATGGTGTTTGTTCTTCACTGGTTGCCCTTTTTTTTGTGGCAGCAGGTCACAAATGTTGCTGCTGTGATGGCACACTGTGGTATTTCACCTAATATGCAGTGCATTCGTAAAGTATTCAGACCCCTTGACTCTTCCCACATTTTGTTATGTTACAGCCTTATTCTAAAATTGATTAAATTGTTTTTTTACCCTCATCAACCTACACACAATACCCCATGATGACAAATTAAAACAGTGTATTCAGACCCTTTACTCAGTAAAGGGTCTCAAGTTTTCTTGGGTATGATGCTACAAGCTTTGCACACCTGTATTTGGGGAGTTTCTCCCATTCTTCTCTGCAGATCCTCTCAAGCTCTGTCAGGTTGTATGGGGAGCGTCGCTGCACAGCTATTTTCAGGTCTCTCCAGGGATGTTCGATCGGGTTCAAGTCCAGGCTCTGACGGGGCCACTCAAGGACATTCAAAAGACTTGTCCCAAAGTCACTCCTGCATTGACTTGGCTGTGTGCTTATGGTCGTTGTCCTGTTGGAAGGTGAACCTTCGTCCCAGTCTGAAGTCTGGAGCAGGTTTCATCAAGGATCTCTCTGTACTTTGCTCCGTCCGTCTTTCCCTCTCCTGACTAGTCTCCCAGTCCCTGCCGCTGAAAAACATCCCCACAGCATGATGCTGCCACCACCATGCCTCGCCGTAGGGATGGTGCCAGGTTTCTTCCAGACGTGACGCTTGGCATTCAGGCCAAAGAGTTCAATCTTGGTTTCATCAGACCAGTTACTGAGGAGTGGCATCCGTCTGGCCACCGTAAAAGCCTGATTGGTGGAGTGCTGCAGAGATGGTTGTCCTTCTGGAAGGTTCTCCCATCTCCACCGGGGATCTCTGGAGTTTTGTCAGAGTGACCATCTGGGTCTTGGTCCCTTCACTGACCAAGGCACTTCTCCCCTGACTGCTCAGTTAGGCCATGCGGCCAGCCCTAGGAGGAGTGTTGGTGGTTCCAAACTTCTTACATTTAAGAATGATGGAGGCCACTGTGTTCTTGGGGACCTTCAATGCTGCATAAATTGTTTGGTAACCTTCCCCAGATCTGTACCTAGACACAATCCTGTCTCGGAGCTCTACGGACAATTCCTTCGACCTCATGGCTCTGACATGTACTGTCAACTGTGGGACCTTATATAAACGTGTGTGTGTCTTTCCAAATCATGTCCAATCAATTGAATTTACCACAGGTGGACTCCAATCAAGTTGTAGAAACATCTCAAGGATGATCAATGGAAACAGGATGCCCCTGAGCTCAATTTCGAGTCTCATAGCAAAGGGTCTGAATACTTATGTAAATAAGGTATTTCTGTTTTTTTATTTGTAATACAATTGCAAAAATATCTAAAAACCTGTTTTCACTTTGTCATTATGGGGTATTGTGTGTGGATTGATGAGGAATTTATTAAATAACAATTCTAGAATAAGGCTGTAATGTAACAAAATGTTGAAAAAGGGAAGGGGTCTGAATACTTAATGAATGCATTGTATATGGGAATTTATGAAAATTGGATTTGTTTTAAAATTCTTTGTGGGTATGTGAGGGAAATATGAGTCTATAATATAGTCATACATTTGGCAGGAGGTTAGGAAGTGAAGCTCAGTTTCCACCTCATTTTGTGGGCAGTGTTCACATAGCCTGTCTTCTCTTGAGAGCCAGGTCTGCCTACGGTGGCCTCTCTCAATAGCAAGGCTATGCTCACCGAGTCTGTACATAGTCAAAGCTTTCCTTAATTTTGGTTCAGTCACAGTGGTCAGGTATTCTGCCACTGTGTACTCTCTGTTTAGGGCCAAATAGCATTCTAGTTTGCTCTGTTTTTGGTTAATTCTTTCCAATGTGTCAAATAATTATCTTTTTGTTTTCTCCTGATTTGGTGGGTCTAATTGTGTTGCAGTCCTGGGGCTCTGTGGGGTCTGTTTGCCCCAGGACCAGCTTGCTTAGGGGACTATTCTCTAGTTCAGTGGTTCCCAAACTTTTCATAGTCCCCGTGCCCCTTCAAACATTCAACCTCCAGCTGTGTACCCCCTCTAGCACCAGGGTCAGTGCACTCTCAAATGTTGTTTTTTGCCATCATTGTAAGCCTGCCACACACACACTATACGATACATTTATTAAACAAGAATGAGCGTGAGTTTTTGTCACAAGCCGGCTCGTGGGACGTGACAAAGAGCTTTTATAGAACCAGGGCACAAATAATAATATATTAATAATCAATAATTTTGCTCTTTATTTAACCATCTTACATATAACAGCTTATTTGTTCATTGAAAATTGTGATTAACTCACGACAGGTTAATGAGAAGGGTGTAGGCAGGGCACTGGAGGCAGGGCATGAAAGGGATAATGAATCCAGTTGTTTGTGTCGGGAAAAGTACCTGCATAATTGCGCACTCAACTCACTCAAGTGCTTCGCTATATCACATTTGACATTGTCCGTAAGCTTGAGTTCATTTGCACACAAAAAATCATACAATGATGGAAAGACCTGTGTGTTGTCCTTGTTAATGTAGACTTAGAAGAGCTTTAACTTCTTAATCATATCCTCAATTTTGTCCCGCACATTGAATATTGTTGCGGAGAAGCCCAGTAATCCTAGATTCAGATCATTCAGGCGAGAAAAAACATCACCCAGATAGGCCAGTCATGCAAGCAGTCAGACAAGTGAAAATGTATGGGTCGGTAAAGAAAATTTCAAGCTCGTCTCTACATTAAAAGAACTTGTCAATACTTTGCCCCTTGATAACCAGCGCACTTCTGTATGTTGTAAAAGCGTTACATGGTCGCTGCCCATATCATTGCATAATGTAGAAAATACACGACAGGGGCCTTGCTTTAACAAAGTTAACCATTTTCACTGTAGTGTCCAAAACATCTTTGAAGCTGTCAGGCATTCCCTTGGCAGCAAGAGCCTCTCGGTGGATGCTGCAGTGTTCCCAAGTGGCGTCGGGAGCAACTGCTTGCACGCACGTTACCACTCCACTATGTCTCCCTGTCATGGCTTTTGCACCATCAGTACAGATACAAACATCAGCAGCAGCTTCGTTTGGCTACATACGGACCGTTAGTGTAATTCCCGCGAGAGAGTAACGGTTAATGTGATTGGATGTTAATTGACTGGGCTACCTGTATTTGACATTGTGTTGTTATTTCTCTGAACACTAGATGGTTGAATTTTATTTTTGGCAGTGAAACGAGGCAATTTTATTATATATATATATATATATATATTTTAAGTTAATCACTTTTTTATTTGGCGTACCACCAACGGCATTGCGCGCACCTCTGGGGGTAGGGTTTGTTATGGAAGGTTTGGGAATCGGTTCCTACTTGTTGGTTGTAGAATTTATTGACTCTTTTCTGGATTTTGATAATTTGCGGGTATCGTCCTAATTCTGCTTTCTCTCTCTCTGTCTCTCTCTGTCCCCCCCCTCTCCCTCTGCTAATCGGCAGATATAGCACCAGTTTTGTGATTTTCCAGCTCATTTCCAGCAGCCATTCTTGGTTAGGGAACATGCATTACCAAACAGCTTGTTATTAAAAGTTTATTTTGCAGAAAGGCAGAGGGAGAGGTATGATGAAATTTTTTTAAATGCAGCAGCCCAAATGCATTGATGAGTGTTTGAGGATGTGTGAACTAAATGTCAACGCAGTGTTTTTTTCCCTGGAGGCATTCGAGCCATCCTCAATAATCAGACATGTTATTACTGTAACTACTAGCAGAATATCGCTGTCTTGTGAGTGGGAGAACATTCAGAAAATATAGCTATTTTCTTCCCTCTCTCTTTTTCTCTCTCTCTCTCTCACCATCTCTCTCTGTACAGAACGTGGTCCAGTGCTGTCCTCAGCTCTCCAGTGTGCTGCCCCCCTCTTCCCAGTTCACTGCCCCTCTGTCTGTCTGGTAAGAACTATACTATACCTTACTATAATATACTATACTACTACTCTACTTGATCCTACCATTCTACACTTGTCAGTTAATACTACAGCTATACTCTACTTACTACTACTACTCGACTCTACTCGGTCACATCACTACTACAGCTGTACTTGGGATGTGACAAATGGACAATTGTGCTTAACGTTTAAACAGCTTTTTTTTAATATAGTTAAACGATAAGAAAAATCATAACATTTACAATGGAGAATAATGGTCCTATTACGTGTGTATCACCTCTAGGACCAGGCAATGAAGTTCTATCTACTGCAACCCTTTACAGACAGAACGCAGCAACAGTAACATGTTGATAGCGACAACTGATAACTTTTCAGACAATTAAAAAAAAAGAAAAAAAAAGTGCTGCATCAGGTCTGTACCTTTTCAGACAGCAGAATTCTGCTCCGGCGTAAAATGTTCTGTATTTTTTCTCTGACATCAATAAATGTAGCTGATTGATGTGCTGCTGTGTTGTTTTTTAAATGGTATTCTACTAAATGTTTTGGTATGTCACGGTATTTAACAAACTTTAAAGTACTTTTTTAGGAGAGAGATGCCAGCGCACAGCAGCTCGAAATGATTAGATTGACATTTCTGGTTGCTTAGTGATGGATTTTAGTCCCGCTTCATAAGTGGCATTCCTTTGCAGACAAGTAAAGGTTTTGTGTCGGCATTTAAAAAAAACGTAGTATAGCCTACCCTAACAGACAAACAAACATACCGTAGCAAAGGCGCTTTCAAGGGGCCACATTCCATTTTGCCTGAAAAGCAAAATACATGTAGTCTACTGTAATTTCATGAGGCAAACATTATGTAACGAGTGCGCTGAGAGTCGGGAAGCAAGTTCAGGGAGTGAGTGTTTTAATAAATAAAAGAAACAGTGAACACGAAACACAAACAACGCACTGACATGAAAACAGAGTCAATAACACCTGAGGAAAGGACCAAGGGGAGTGACAGATATAGGGAAGATAATCAAGGATGTGGTGGAGTCCAGGTGATTGTCATGAGGCGCTGGGGTGCAAGACGATGGTGACAGGTGTGCGGGAAAATCAGCAGCCTGATGACCTGGAGGCCGGAGAGGGAGTATACATTACGTATTTGTAATTATATATGAAATACACGTTTGTTATTAAGGCACACGTTTGTTATTAAGGCACATGAAGGTTCACATGTTCCAGAAGGCATTTCTGCCCAAAAATGCATTTTGTAAAAAAAAATCTAATAACTCTCCTGTGAAGTAGTGCGCGACATACGCCTAGTTTCCTGAAACGAGTCACATTTTATTACTAACCCAAACACAGTGGGGAACAAGGGGCCTTCTACGTTTTCAGAGAAGGGCTAAGGATTTATAAAATAATGACTATAGTAATATAATAATGATAATTATATTACTATTTTAAATGATGTTCTGATTTTAATCTGTTCAGTTTTTTTTTGGAAAGGACAACGAGCCACACTGAAGAGAAAAAAATATTCAATCAGGATTTTTCTTTGCTGGTCTTTGGGGAGATACATCTAGTTAGCTAAGTCAGCCATTGGCTAAGCCATCATAAGCTAGATAAAGGCATCTTCCATTGAATTGTATTAGGGCAAAAAATTTGAATGATAGTGGAATCAACCAATCGCATTTTGATTTAATGGGTGGGAATGTTTTTACAAACAACTTATAGAAACTTCTGCCTTCTCAAAGGTCAACAGGTCACTGCGCGATAGCGAGCAGTAGTTTTCCCACGGTCTAGCTGGCTAGCTTTTGTTGTCGGCTAGTTTGGAGCGGCTGCAGCAGGTGTTATCAAAGAGGATGGTGTTGCTAATTTGTTAGCTTCTCCCTTTTCAAGAATAACTTTCAACAACAGTTAAATTTCAAATAATCCTCATCTGTTGAGCGAACTTGCTGTTGTTAGCCATCTTGTTGAAAATAACTTGTGTGTGTGTGAAATATTGCTGCATTTAAAGAGGAACTGACAGCATTTTCGCAACATGAGATCTTATTAAAATCTGTTAATATACACCCTCAGGAAGAATGACACTTTTAAAACATTTTCTGACAAGTGACCACTTAGATATGGTCATTTTCACGTTTTTATAAATTCTTATAATGTTTGGGAATGATGTACACTAAGGCATTTGTGAAAATTCTATAGCAATATAGAGTGGGAAAGTGGACATGTGTTCAGGAAAATAAAAGACACTGCTGTAAATAAAACCTTGCCCAGGACCAGAGTCTACACAGACCAGCCAATCAGAGCTACAATAGGCCTTTCTACAAACAAGCCATTTTGCCACTCGGGCCTGCCATCATTCACTTTGAACTAGACTGTGTAGAACTGGACGGTCAGTTGCAACAGCGTGACTTGAGATCATTATAACACATTCGCCAAAAGCCACTAAATACACCTGAATGGATTTCTGCAAATATGTAAACATCACGGTACATTTCGTAACTTTACAGTCCTATTGACCAAACAAACAAACATGAAAAGGTATGTTCTCTCTCCCTCAGTTATGTACATCAACAAGATCAACAACTAATGCTAGCCAGAGCAAGAAGAGCTAAAATCTAACGAAGGAAGATAAATCCTCTCAAACTATTTCAGCTCGTTGGCTGTAGGGTTGCAAAGGCTCGGAAACTTTCCATGGGAAGTTAAGCCTGGGAATTTGGGGAATTTTGCTTAAATTCATCAAAAAAGTTAGCTTATAACAGTGAACCTTTTTTGTGGGATACACAAGGCAATTCTTAGGTCTTGTGGCATATTTTGTTTAAACTATCCCCAATTCAATGGAATTGCAACCCTCTGCATGCACAGTGATTTCTTCCATCACATATGCAGTGCACTCTTCCATCACATGTTCAGCTGATTCTCAAGATATTGCACACTAATGAGATGCTATTGAGCTCACACTACTACACTGTCTGAGCCAAGGACTACATGCTTTCTGGTACGTTTTGATTACAATACTGGGTGGGGTGAATATATTTTATATGACATACATGATTTTTTGTTAACCTCTCTGGGATATGTGGGACGGTAGCGTCCCACCTGGCCAACATCCAGTGAAAATGCAGAGCGCCAAATTCAAATAAATTACTGTAAAAATTAAACTTTCATGAAATCACACAATAAATATACCAAATTAAAGCTACACTTGTTGTGAATCCAGCCAACGTGTCAGATTTCGAAAATGCTTTACGGTGAAAGCAAACAATGCTATTATCTGAGGATAGCACCCCAGCTAACAATCACAGACCATCATATTTCAACCATCACGGCAGAACGCAGAAATAAAGATATAATTCATGCCTTACCTTTGATGAGCTTCTTCTGTTGGCACTCCAATATGTCCCATAAACATCACAAATGGTCCTTTTGTTCGATTGAATTCCGTCGATATATCAAAAATGTCAATTTATTTGGCGCGTTTGATCCAGAAAAACACCGGTTCCAACTTGCACAACGTTACTACAAAATATCTCAAAAGTTACCTGTAAGCTTTGTCCAAACATTTCAAACTTCTTTTGTAATACAACTTTAGGTATTTTTTAACGTAAATAATCTATCAAATTGAAGACGGGATGATCTGTGTTCAATACCGGAGGAAAACAATGTGTAGCATGCTTTCTGGTCACGCGCCTCTAACAAACAGTACACTTCACTGGAGCCTCATTCTGAACATGGATACTTCTTCATTTCTCAAAGGAAAAACCTCAACCAATTTCTAAAGACTGTTGACATCCAGTGGAAGCGATAGGAACTGCAGGAAGGTCCCTTAGAAATCTGGATTCCCAATGAAAAGTCATTGAAAAGAGAGTGATCTCCCCAAAAAAATTCGGAATGTTTTTTTCTCTGGGTTTTGCCTGACATAAGTTCTGTTATAGTCACAGACATGATTTAAACAGTTTTAGAAACTTCAGAGTGTTTTCTATGCAAAACTAATAATAATATGCATATATTAGCATCTGGGACTGAGTAGGAGGCAGTTTACTCTGGACACGCTTTTCATCCAAACGTGAAAATGCTGCCCCCTATCCTAGAGAAGTTAACTAGTAAATAGTAGCCTACAGCAAAGTGTGTTTAAATCATCAACAATTTCTACGAGTTAGTTTTTGCTACCATGTGAGCCTACTAACTGAGGAGTGTTAATTCACCTGTATCTTACAAAGCAGTTGTTTAATGTAACTACTTAACTATTTTTCTGTACATGGAATTGTATTTGGTATTTTTTCCTAATCTTTACAGGAAAATGCCACGGGCACTATCTGATGTGTGGAGACATTTCACTGCAGCTAATGTAGAAGGAAAAGCTGTGTACATTTGCAAATACAAATCATATGTGAAGAATGCAACAAAGAATCAGAATCATCTGGCCAATTGCATAAATTTCCTTAAGCGATAACAACAAGCAACCTCTGACAAAAGTCCATTTACTTCTATTTGAGGTGAAAATGATGAATTAGACACCAGCTCATGGTCCTCCTGGAATCAGAAGTTTTTGTTGACTCAATGGAGGAACATAGTCAGAGAAATGCTGATGAATGTCTTGCTCGAGCTGTGTATGCAACTGGTTCACCTCTGATGCTCACAGGCAATGTGTATTGGAAGAGATTTCTGAATGTTCTTCACCCAGCATACACCCCTCTAACCAGACATGCTTTATCTACTCATTTGCTGGATGCAGAGTTCAAGTGAAGGTCAAGCAAATCATAGAGAAAGCAGACTGTATTGCAATCATCTCTGATGGGTGGTCGAATGTTCGTGGGCAAGGAATAATTAACTACATCATCTCCACCCCTCAACCAGTATTCTACAAGAGCACAGACAAGGGACAACAGACACACCGGTCTCTACATTGCAGATGAGCTGAATGCAGTCATCAATGACCTCGGACCACAGAAGGTATTTGCACTGGTGACAGACGATGCTGTGAACATGAAGGCTCCTTGGTCTAATGCGGAGGAGTCCTACCCTCACATCACACCCATTTGGCTGTGCTGCTCATGCATCGAATCTGCTCCTCAAGGACATCATGGCACTGAAAACAATGGATACACTCTACAAGAGATTCAAGGAAATGGTTAGGTATGTGAATGGTCATCAAGTTATAGCAGCAATCTACCTCATCAAGCAAAGTGAGAAGAATAAGAGCACCACATTGAAGCTGCCCAGCAACACCCGTTGGGGTGGTGTTGTCAATCATGTTTGACAGTCTCCTGCAGGGGAAGGAGTCTCTCCAAAAAATGGCCATATCACAGTCTGCCGATATGGACAGCCCCATCAAGAGGATCCTCCTGGATGATCTATTTTGGGAGAGAGTGGTAAGCAGCCTGAAACCTATCGCAGAAGCCATAGCACGGATTGAGGGAGACAATGCTATCCTGTTTGATGTTCAGGCTTCAGGCAGAAGTCTTCACGCTTTTTGATGTATTTCAGAACTGCAGTTTCCTCTGCTTGCAGATGTAAGAGAAGAAATCCGTACTGCCGTAACATTTCCGTAACACTTCACTGTTGCTCCAAGCAGAGGAAACTGCAGTATGAAATACATCATAAAGCGTGAAGACTTCTGCCTGAAGCCCATACACGCCGCTGCGTACATGTTGGACCCCAAGTATGCTGGCAAGGGCATCCTGTCTGGTGCAGAGATCAACAAGGCCTATGGTGTCATCACTACCGTGTCTCGCCACCTTGGCCTGGATGAGGGCAAGATTCTTGGCAGTCAGTGCTTTCCAAGCAAGGGCTTTGGGATGGAGATGCAATATAGCAAGATATATGCTAACTGGATAACAGTCGTTCAAGTACTTGGTAGCTAACCAAATGAGTCCTGCATCTATAGCTGTGTATAGCCAATGAAAAACAATATGAGGGGAAAAGTTAATAACTCACCCACACCTCCAATGGCATGGCGTCCTCCTAGCTAACGTTAGGCTCTGTATTTTTTGCTTGCTACAATAGATACGCTAGCCTATTAGCCACGTTATGAATGACTTGTGATCATTGCCCTTGTTAGTTTCATTGTATTGACATTCCCAGCCTTGGTTACATTTGTTTGTTTCTGTCCAGAATATTGAGTCATTGAAACTGAAACAGTGCATCCTGAATGGAGGCAGCAAACAATGTACCAGACCTACTGTGATTTACAACCTGATAGCAATATTTGTTGGACTGCCAAGAAATGTTTGGGTGAATTATGTAAATCATGCATTGAACTGCATCCATCTATTCTGCCAACAATGCCTTAGTGTACAGTCGTGGCCAAAAGTTTTGAGAATGACACAAATATTAATTTTCACAGTCTGCTGCGTCAGTTTGTATGATGGCAATTTGCAAATACTCCAGAATGTTATGAAGAGTGATCAGATGAATTGCAATTAATTGCAAAGTCCCAATTTGCCATGCAAATGAACTGAATCCCCCCAAAAACATTTCCACTGCATTTCAGCCCTGCCACAAAAGGACCAGCTGACATCATGTCAATGATTCTCTCATTAACACAGGTGTGAGTGTTGACGAGGACAAGGCTGGAGATATTCATGCTGATTGAGTTCGAATAACAGACTGGAAGCTTCAAAAGGACAATGGTGCTTGGAATCATTGTTCTTCCTCTGTCAATCATGGTTACCTGCAAGGAAACACGTGCCGTCATCATTGCTTTGCACAAAAAGGGCTTCACAGGCAAGGATATTGCTGCCAGTAAGATTGCGCCTATATCAACCATTTATCGGATCATCAAGAACTTCAAGGAGAGCGGTTCAATTGTTGTGAAGAAGCCTTCAGGGCGCCCAAGAAAGTCCAGCAAGCACCAGAACCGTCTCCTAAAGTTGATTCAGCTGCAGGATCGGGGCACCTCCAGTACAGAGCTTGCTCAGGAATGGCAGCAGGCAAGTATGAGTACATCTGCACACACAGTGAGGCGAAGACTTTTGGAGGATGGCCTGGTGTCAAGAAGGGCAGCAAAGAAGCCACTTCTCTCCAGGAAAAACATAATGGACAGACTGATATTCTGCAAAAGGTACAGGGATTGGACTGCTGAGGACTGGGGTAAAGTCATTTTCTCTGATGAATCCCCTTTCCGATTGTTTGGGGCATCTGGAAAAAAGCTTGTCCGGAGAAGACAAGGTGAGCGCTACCATCAGTCCTGTGTCATGCCCAACAGTAAAGCATCCTGAGACCATTCATGTGTGGGGTTGCTTCTCAGCCAAGGGAGTGGGCTCATTCACCATTTTGCCTAAGAAACACAGCCATGAATAAAGAATGGTACCAACACATCCTCCAAGAGCAACTTATCCCAACCATCCAGGAACAGTTTGGTGACGAACAATGCCTTTTCCAGCATGATGGAGCACCTTGCCACAAGGCAAAAGTGGCTCGGGGAACAAAACATCGATATTTTGGGTCCATGGCCAGGAAACTCCCTATACCTAAATCCCATTGAGAACTTGTGGTCAATCCTGAAGAGGCGGGTGGACAAACAAAAACCCACAAATTCTGACAAACTCCAAGCATTGATTATGCAAGAATGGGCTGCCATCAGTCAGGATGTGGCCCAGAAGTTAATTGACAGCATGCCAGGGTGGATTGTAGAGGTCTTGAAAAAGAAGGGTCAACACGGGAAATATTGACTCTTTGCATAAACTTCATGTAATTGTCAATAAAAGCCTTTTGACACTAATGAAATGCTTGTAATTATACTTCAGTATTCCATAGTAACATAAAAATATCTAAAGACACTGAAGCAGCAAACTTTGTGGAAATTAATATTTGTGTCATTCTCAAAACTTTTGACCACGACTGTACATCATATTTGACTCGTCACGTTGAGTCAAATGGTTCCTATTTTTAAAACCTCTCATGAAGTTGGTTGGTCTGTGAATTTGATATTTTTTGTGATATTATGATTGTCTGTTTGTTTCATATCAGCAAAGGAGTTAAAACGATGTCAGTTCCACTTTAAACTGTAGGTCACTGGTTACTTTGTGTGCTAAATGTGAAAAAATAATAATAATTTGCAATGGGAAGTAATAGTTATGCATTTTGGCCAGATTTTTTTCCAAACAACCCATCCAGCAAAGGAAAGGCACCCTGTGTGAAAAATCATGTCTTCTTATGCTTTTTTAAATGAGTTTTCACTCTCAAAATCCCATGTAAAAAAATAAAATAATGGATGGTCTAAGTCCACAACAATGCTTAAACCACATCAATCTGATTGGGTGGGCCTGTCAGGGCCTGGCTCCTCAGTGGGTGGGCCTCTGTCCACCCAGGCCCATCCATGTCTACTCCCCTGATGCAAATAGCGCATGATGACAATTGTGCATCACAAATAGCCTACTAACCAACACTTCTGACTAAACTTGTTCAATACCTGGTTTGCATACCCATTGTTGCCTTAGTAAGCATTTCCTAGTAGATATCATAAGTTGAAAGATCTTTCCAACCTACCGGCTACCGATGTCCTTCTTCTATGAGCTGCTCCATGGCAAAACCAGTTGAGAGCTGCACACTCTTGCTGTCTGCAGATGATATTCAGCTGAAACTAGGCTATATGTGCAGCACACGTGAATATATTTCATGTGCTTTGCGATTGTGTAGGCTACTTTGTGTAGGATTTTTCTATTGTACTACATAATTGATGTCGTATACCTCCACTACACTATTTTGATACGCATCAGTAGGGATTAAGAAGTGAGTTTATGCAATATCCACTGAAAAAGTGGGTATATGGCTTATACCTGCGTATACCCTCCACTACACCACTGGACCTTTGTGTTTTACAAAAAGTGCTCTCTCCTACATGAGTGACCTGGTATTACGGTTGCTGTTCTTTTCAGCATCACCAACCTGTCACACACTGAAGACCTATAGGTTCACCACTGTACTAACCTGTCACACACTGAAGACCTATAGGTTCTCCACTATTATACCCTGTCACACACTGAAGACCTATAGGTTCCCCACTGTACTAACCTGTCACACACTGAAGACCTATAGGTTCTCCACTATAATAACCTGTCACACACTGAAGGCCTATAGGTTCACCACTGTACTAACCTGTCACACACTGAAGGCCTATAGGTTCACCACTGTACTAACCTGTCACACACTGAAGACCTATAGGTTCACCACTGTACTAACCTGTCACACACTGAAGACCTATAGGTTCACCACTGTACTAACCTGTCACACACTCAATACCTATAGGTTCACCACTGTACTAACCTGTCACACACTGAAGACCTCTAGGTTCACCACTGTACTAACCTGTCACATACTGAAGACCTATAGGTTCACCACTGTACTAACCTGTCACATACTGAAGACCTATAGGTTCACCACTATACTAACCTGTCACACACTGAAGACCTATAGGTTCACCACTGTACTAACCTGTCACACACTGAAGACCTCTAGGTTCACCACTGTACTAACCTGTCACATACTGAAGACCTATAGGTTCACCACTATACTAACCTGTCACACACTGAAGACCTATAGGTTCACCACTGTACTAACCTGTCATACACTGAAGACCTCTAGGTTCACCACTGTACTAACCTGTCACACACTGAAGACCTATAGGTTCACCACTGTACTAACCTGTCATACACTGAAGACCTCTAGGTTCACCACTGTACTAACCTGTCACACACTGAAGACCTATAGGTTCACCACTGTACTAACCTGTCATACACTGAAGACCTCTAGGTTCACCACTGTACTAACCTGTCATACACTGAAGACCTCTAGGTTCACCACTGTACTAACCTGTCACACACTGAAGACCTATAGGTTCACCACTGTACTAACCTGTCACACACTGAAGACCTATAGGTTCACCACTGTACTAACCTGTCACACACTGAAGGCCTATAGGTTCACCACTGTACTAACCTGTCACACACTGAAGACCTATAGGTTCACCACTGTACTAACCTGTCACACACTGAAGACCTATAGGTTCACCACTGTACTAACCTGTCACACACTGAAGACCTATAGGTTCACCACTATACTAACCTGTCACACACTGAAGACCTCTAGGTTCACCACTGTACTAACCTGTCACACACTGAAGACCTATAGGTTCACCACTGTACTAACCTGTCACACACTGAAGACCTATAGGTTCACCACTGTACTAACCTGTCACACACTGAAGACCTATAGGTTCACCACTGTACTAACCTGTCACACACTGAAGACCTATAGGTTCACCACTGTACTAACCTGTCACACACTGAAGACCTATAGGTTCACCACTGTACTAACCTGTTACACACTGAAGACCTATAGGTTCCCCACTGTACTAACCTGTCACACACTGAAGACCTATAGGTTCACCACTGTACTAACCTGTCACATACTGAAGACCTATAGGTTCACCACTGTACTAACCTGTCACACACTGAAGACCTATAGGTTCACCACTGTACTAACCTGTTACATACTGAAGACCTATAGGTTCCCCACTGTACTAACCTGTTACACACTGAAGACCTATAGGTTCACCACTGTACTAACCTGTTACATACTGAAGACCTATAGGTTCCCCACTGTACTAACCTGTTACACACTGAAGACCTATAGGTTCCCCACTGTACTAACCTGTTACATACTGAAGACCTATAGGTTCCCCACTGTACTAACCTGTTACACACTGAAGACCTATAGGTTCACCACTGTACTAACCTGTCACATACTGAAGACCTATAGGTTCACCACTGTACTAACCTGTTACATACTGAAGACCTATAGGTTCCCCACTGTACTAACCTGTTACACACTGAAGACCTATAGGTTCACCACTGTACTAACCTGTTACATACTGAAGACCTATAGGTTCCCCACTGTACTAACCTGTTACACACTGAAGACCTATAGGTTCCCCACTGTACTAACCTGTTACATACTGAAGACCTATAGGTTCCCCACTGTACTAACCTGTTACACACTGAAGACCTATAGGTTCACCACTGTACTAACCTGTCACATACTGAAGACCTATAGGTTCACCACTGTACTAACCTGTTACATACTGAAGACCTATAGGTTCACCACTGTACTAACCTGTCACACACTGGAGGTCTATAGGTTCACCACTGTACTAACCTGTCACACACTGAAGACCTATAGGTTCACCACTGTACTAACCTGTCACATACTGAAGACCTATAGGTTCACCACTGTACTAACCTGTTACATACTGAAGACCTATAGGTTCCCCACTGTACTAACCTGTCACACACTGAAGACCTATAGGTTCACCACTGTACTAACCTGTCACATACTGAAGACCTATAGGTTCACCACTGTACTAACCTGTCACACACTGAAGACCTATAGATTCACCACTGTACTAACCTGTTACACACTGAAGACCTATAGGTTCCCCACTGTACTAACCTGTTACACACTGAAGACCTATAGGTTCACCACTGTACTAACCTGTCACACACTGAAGACCTATAGGTTCACCACTGTACTAACCTGTCACACACTGAAGACCTATAGGTTCACCACTGTACTAACCTGTCACACACTGAAGACCTATAGGTTCCCCACTGTACTAACCTGTCATACACTGAAGACCTATAGGTTCACCACTGTACTAACCTGTCACACACTGAAGACCTATAGGTTCACCACTGTACTAACCTGTCACACACTGAAGACCTATAGGTTCACCACTGTACTAACCTGTCACATACTGAAGACCTATAGGTTCACCACTGTACTAACCTGTCACACACTGAAGACCTATAGGTTCACCACTGTACTAACCTGTCACACACTGAAGGCCTATAGCTTCACCACTATACTAACCTGTCACACACTGAAGGCCTATAGCTTCACCACTATACTAACCTGTCACACACTGAAGACCTATAGGTTCACCACTGTACTAACCTGTCACACTGAAGACCTATAGGTTCACCACTGTACTAACCTGTCACACACTGAAGACCTATAGGTTCACCACTGTACTAACCTGTCACACACTGAAGACCTATAGGTTCACCACTGTACTAACCTGTCACACACTGAAGGCCTATAGCTTCACCACTATACTAACCTGTCACACACTGAAGGCCTATAGCTTCACCACTATACTAACCTGTCACACACTGAAGACCTATAGGTTCACCACTGTACTAACCTGTCACACACTGAAGACCTATAGGTTCACCACTATACTAACATGTCACACACTGAAGACCTATAGGTTCACCACTGTACTAACCTGTCACACACTGAAGACCTATAGGTTCACCACTGTACTAACCTGTCACACACTGAAGACCTATAGGTTCACCACTGTACTAACCTGTCACACACTGAAGACCTATAGGTTCACCACTGTACTAACCTGTCACACACTGAAGACCTATAGGTTCACCACTGTCACACACTGAAGGCCTATAGGTTCACCACTATACTAACCTGTCACACACTGAAGACCTATAGGTTCACCACTGTACTAACCTGTCACACACTGAAGACCTATAGGTTCACCACTGTACTAACCTGTCACACACTGAAGACCTATAGGTTCACCACTGTACTAACCTGTCACACACTGAAGACCTATAGGTTCACCACTGTACTAACCTGTCACACACTGAAGACCTATAGGTTCACCACTGTACTAACCTGTCACATACTGAAGACCTGTAGGTTCACCACTGTACTAACCTGTCTCACACTGAAGACCTATAGGTTCTCCACTATACTAACCTGTCACACACTGAAGACCTATAGGTTCCCCACTGTACTAACCTGTCACACACTGAAGACCTATAGGTTCACCACTATACTAACATGTCAAACACTGAAGACCTATAGGTTCACCACTGTACTAACCTGTCACATACTGAAGACCTATAGGTTCACCACTGTACTAACCTGTTACACACTGAAGACCTATAGGTTCACCACTGTACTAACCTGTCACATACTGAAGACCTCTAGGTTCACCGCTGTACTAACCTGTCACACACTGAAGACATATAGGTTCACCACTGTACTAACCTGTCACACACTGAAGACCTGTAGGTTCACCACTGTACTAACCTGTCACACACTGAAGACCTATAGGTTCACCACTATACTAACCTGTCACACACTGAAGACCTCTAGGTTCACCACTGTACTAACCTGTCACACACTGAAGACCTATAGGTTCACCACTGTACTAACCTGTCACACACTGAAGACATATAGGTTCACCACTGTACTAACCTGTCACACACTGAAGACATATAGGTTCACCACTGTACTAACCTGTCACACACTGAAGACCTCTAGGTTCACCACTGTACTAACCTGTCACACACTGAAGACATATAGGTTCACCACTGTACTAACCTGTCACACACTGAAGACCTATAGGTTCACCACTGTACTAACCTGTCACACACTGAAGACCTATAGGTTCACCACTGTACTAACCTGTCACACACTGAAGACCTATAGGTTCACCACTGTACTAACCTGTCACACACTGAAGGCCTATAGGTTCACCAGTGTACTAACCTGTCACACACTGAAGGCCTATAGGTTCCCCACTGTACTAACCTGTCACACACTGAAGGCCTATAGGTTCACCACTGTACTAACCTGTCACACACTGAAGACCTCTCTATGGTTCCCTATCCAGTGTTATTATTACCTAAGCTACATTATTACTGATTGTTGTAGGCCTTTTCCTTTCCTTGCCTGTTTCTTACCACCAGGCAGCTGGCCCAAGGATAAGCTATTTGTCCGGGTGATGTTCCTAAAGCCTATGGGAATAGATGGCTGCTTTTACAGACCACTAGTCTGTTGGAGACATACAGTTGAAGTCGGGAGTTTACATACACTTAGGTTGGAGTCATTAAAACTAGTTTTTCAACCACTCCACAAATTCCTTGTTAACAAACCATAGTTTTGGCAAATCGGTTAGGACATCTACTTTGTGCAAGTCACTTTTCCAACAATTGTTTACAGACAGATTATTTCACTTATAATTCACTGTATCACAATTCCAGTGGTTCAGACGTTTACATACACTAAGTTGACTGTGCCTTTAAACAGCTTGGAAAATTCCAGAAAATGATGTAATGGCTTTAGAAGCTTCTGATAGGCTAATTGACATCATTTGATTCAATTGGAGGTGTACCTGTGTATGTATTTCAAGGCCTACCGTCAAACTCCGTGCCTCTTTGCTTGACATCATGGGAAACTCTACAATAACTCTACAATCATGGGAAACTACAATAAAATTGTAGACCTCCACACGTCTGGTTCATCCTTGGGAGCAATTTCCAAACGCCTGAAGGTACCACGTTCATCTGTACAAACAATAGTACGCAAGTATAAACACCATTGGACCACGCAGCTGTCATACTGCTCAGGAAGGAGACGCGTTCTGTCTTCTAGAGATTAACGTACTTTGGTGCGAAAAGTGCAAATCAATCCCAGAACAACAGCAAAGGACCTTGTGAAGATGCTGGAGGAAACAGGTACAAAAGTATCTATATCCACAGTAAAACGAGTCCTATATCGACATAACCTGAAAGGCCGCTCAGCAAGGAAGAAGCCACTGCTCCAAAACCGCCATAAAAAAGCCAGACTACGTTTTGCAACTGCACACAGGGACAAAGATCGTACTTTTTGGAGAAATGTCCTCTGGTCTGATGAAACAAAAATAGAACTGTTTGACCATAATGACCATCGTTATGTTTGGAGGAAAAAGGGGGAGGCTTGCAAGCCGAAGAACACCATCCCAACCGTGAAGCATGGGGGTGGCAGCATCATGTTGTGGGGCTGCTTTGCTGCAGGAGGGACTGGTGCACTTCACAAAATAGATGGCATCATGAGGCGGAAAATTATGTGGATATATTGAAGCAACATCTCAAGACATCAGTCAGGAGTTGAAGCTTGGTCGCAAATGAGTTTTCCAAACGTACAATGACCCCAAGCATACTTCCAAAGTTGTGTCAAAATGGCTTAAGGACAACAAAGTCAAGGTATTGGAGTGGCAATCACAAAGCCCTGACCTCAATCCTATAGGACATTTGTGGGCAGAACTGAAAAGGCGTGTGCGAGCAAGGAGGCCTTACAAACCTGACTCAGTTACACCAGCTCTGTCAGGAGGAATGGGCCAAAATTCACCAAACTTATTGTGGGAAGCTTGTGGAAGGCTACCTGAAATGTTTGACCCAAGTTGAACAATATAAAGGCAATGCTACCAAATACTAATTGAGTGTATGTAAACTTCTGACCCACTGGGAATGTGATGAAATAACTAAAAGCTGAAATAAATCGTTCTCTCTACTATTATTCTGACATTTCACATTCTTAAAATAAAGTGGTGATCCTAACTGACCTAAGATAGAGAATTTTTACTAGGATTAAATGTCAGGAATTGTGAAAAACTGAGTTCCAATGAATTTGGCTAAGGTGTATGTAAACTCCCGACTTCAACTGTATATCCCTGGTGTGTGTGTGCTTGTGTGTGTAGAAACCCCCCAGTGAGCCAGGGTCTCTATAAATACTCTGGGATCCCAGTCGGCCTGAACACTGCTACCAGGAGGCTGACTGTGTGTGTGTGTGTGTGTGTGTGTGTGTGTGTGTGTGTGTGTGTGTGTGTGTGTGTGTGTGTGTGTGTGTGTGTGTGTGTGTGTGTGTGTGTGTGTGTGTGTGTGTGTGTGTGTGTGTGTGTGTGTGTGTGTGTGTGTGTGTGTGTGTGTTTGACGGACGCAGCCAATCAGTCCCACCGGGTGTACACAATGGGGACCAGTGGTGTCAGAGAGGAGCAACATCTGTGGATGAGGCTTTTTTGGCAAGAAAGGGCTTCTCTCTCGATCTCTTTTCGCTACCGTCCCCTTTCTATTTCATTGCCCTTTCTCATTCTCTCCCGCAGTATTTCTACCTCTTGATATTATCTCTCTGAACAACATTTTACTAATAAAGGGTTCTCATTCAGACTCTTCATTGCCTGTTTGCTGAAGAGGAGCTCACATTTGTCTTAACATGTAGAACACATTTGTCCTTCCTTTAGTTGTTGCCAAATAAAGTGTTGGAAATGGCGAACAGTACTACAGTAGCACTAGGCAGTCATTAGTCATTAGGATTAGACGCTGATATTAATGGCGTTTTAAATTCCACTCACAGTTCGCTGTAGTGGATCTGACAGAAACCACTCCAAACAGTAATGGATGGGGATAACATTACATGACCTCTGAATAAGAATCTAAAGTATCACTAGGTCAGGGGTTCCCAAACCTGTTTGGCCCGCGACCCCCTTTAGGGAAGTACAGAAGATCATCAGGCAATAATTTTGTATGATCTTCTGTGAAAAGAACATCATCATTGATTTAGTCCCTGGTCTTGTCCACTCGGTTCTAACGGCTTGTGGGCATAATAGAGGAATGCAGTATGTACAGTTGAAGTCGGAAGTTTACCTATACCTTAGTCAAATACATTTAAACTCCGTTTTTCACAATTCCTGACATTTAATCCTAGTAAAAGTCATTTTTCTTAGGTCAGTTAGGATCACCACTTTATTTTAAGAATGTGAAGTGTCCAAGCTTTTTAATGGCACAGTCAACTTAGTGTATGTGATCTTCTGAACCACTGGAATTGGGATACAGTGAATTATACGTGAAATAATTTCTGTAAACAATTGTTGGAAAAATTACTTGTGTCATGCACAAAGTAGATGTCCTAACCGACTTGCCAAAAACTATAGTTTGTTGACAAGAAATTTGTGGAGTGGTTGAAAAACGAGTTTTATTGACTCCAACCTTAAGTGTATGTAAACCTCCGACTTCAACTGTACATACGTTTTCCCGAGAGTCTTATCTCTCAGTGATCCGGTCATAATATTTTATAGCTTAAACCATTCAAAAGGTAGAGCCACATTTTTGTAAGGAAGAAAACAGAAACCTCTTTGTTAATTACAGCCGCATCTAGTGGCTACTGGAGAATACTGCCGTAACCCCGGTTCTATGAACCAAGTGTATATGTTCTCTCGCGACCCCATTTTCAAATCAGGCGACCGCACATGGGGTCACGACCCCTAGTTTGTGAAACCCTACACTTGGTTATCTGCCTAGAAATTTGGGAACTGGGAAGTAAACTACCATTTAACCCCTGCCCCCTCTCCACTTTCCTCACCTCTGTCCCCCCTTTCTCTCTCTCTCTCTCTCTCTCTCTCTCTCTCTCTCTCCCCGTTTCTCTATATGGCCATGTTTTATTTCGGAGGTTGGAAAATATGCTGTATTCTCCTTGCTGCCTTTTCATAAGGGCAGGAGGGCACACACATCGTATATTATAGGTACTTATTTGGGCAGGGGGAGAATTCTGAGGTTTTGTGGCGCTTTCCCTGGAGCGAGAGAGCTCCCTCTGTTTCTTTTCCTCTCTTTTCTTTTTCTCTCTCTGTTCTCTCTAGCTGTCTTTCAAACCCACACACTCTCCGAGGGGGTCATGCCGAAACCGGAAGAGATGGGGCAGAGAGGAGGGGGAGGGGAGAGAGAGAGAGGAGTAGCTCTCCTTAAGAAAGAGCGAGAGCGAAAGAGAGAGAAGGAGTAGGGCTCTTTGAGAGGGAGAGAATGAGTAGGGCTCTTTGAGAGAGAAGGAGTAGGGCTCTTTGAGAGAGAGAGAGAGAAGAAATGGGACAGACCTGCAGCAGGCCGTTACTGCTGTCTGTCTGTCTGTCTATTATTAGTCTGTCCAATAACATATTCCACTAATGACTTGTCCAGGGGGCAGCAGGGTAAGTCTATCTAGGGGATGATGAAGTTCCCCTGGGCTGGAATCCAGGCTGGCCCAGGCTCCACTGTTTCTACTGGGGCTGGGAGGTCATTGGCCCTGTGTGTATGTGTGTGCCTGTGTCAGGGTTTCCATTAGGACCAGCAGCATTTTAATTTACCAGACATTTAAGAGATTTACCTGACCCATATGCATTGGGTATGTAACCTGAATAGTGCGTCCGCACACGGTACTCAGAATGACAGAAATCACATTTTTAGATTATGGTCATTCATATTAACAGAAGATGCAAGTTGAGGACGCAAAGATGTGAGGTCCTTTTTTACCTAATTCTGATGCACACTTTGAAGATAGAATATCTGTCCACGTTTGCTTTTCCTCAGCCAACAAGATGATTAACGACCAACACAATCACTAGCCTATGTCAATATACTATACTAGAAAATATAGTAGAAAAGTTGACCTATTCTGTTGGTCAGCTTGTCGAGAATAAATAGCCTATTCCAAACAGACTACGACATTTGTGGGACGATAGATCCAAAATTCATACAACCAGTATGAATAGGCGACATAAAAAAATAGTTAAAAAGCAATGAGTCTGATAAAACAGATCAGAACGATTAACTTAAAATGTTGATGTACTATTATGTATTCACATTATATAAGCGCAGCAATGCGCACAAGACGGTAGGCTATGTTCGTTCCATAATGCAATTAGCGGGAGGAAACACTTTTGTCAAAAGCGCACCGCACATACCGGCGGTTTCACGTGACAGAGATGAAAATATCCTTTTAGAAATGTAGAAAAAGGTGACATCTAATATGCAACAACTTGCATGGGTTGCTGATATCACTAGGACTGTGCCTTTTGGCTACTGGACAATGAAAGAAAGTTGATATGGTCTGATTTTTCCGAGGCTACTTTGAAGGTAAGACATGCCTCATGATATGTAGTCAAACGTTCAGCTTTCAAATAATGAAGTATATGTTTTCAAAATGCGTTCTGATTCCAGCTCATTTGTAAGTGGTGTGTGACGCGCTGATGAGGCCTGCCTTCCGTTGCTTACGCATTTGCTGTTTAAGACGCTGTAGCAGCTGCTCTCACGCTGTCTGACAGATTTTCGCTTAAACGCTCTGTATCTGGATGCTGTACGCGTGTGATAAATAAGATGCATAACGAATATACTGTACACCCAAATCAACCTATAGACCGATGAACATGACCAGTCCAATGTATTTCCATCGACTGGTACTTCCATCAATTAACAGGCTAAAAAGCATTATTTCGCAATGGGATTTTTTCTTCCAGCGCCAATTTTGTTCATCAGCTTTTTTAGATTTTTTTGGTGCCAAAAGCCGGCTATTACAGGCTTACAGAAACCCTGGTGTGTGTGTGTGTGTGCCTGGCTGTGTGCATGCGTGCCTATGTTGTGTGGGATTTTGACCATGTTTGGGCAGGCCTAGTTGATGAGAACCAAGAGCTGTGTGTGTGTGTGTAGGGGCGTGTGTAGGGGCGTGTGCTGAACTCTAGCCCTCCTAATCTGGTCTAAATGAGATACAGAATGGTTCAGCTACACACACACACACACACACACACACACACACACAGAGGTAGAATTCCTCTAGAACGGAGAAGTAAACTATATATACAAAAGTATGTAGACACCCCTTCCAATTAGTGGATTTGGCTATTTCAGCCACACCCATTGCTGACAGGTGTATAAAACCGTGCACACCGCCATGCAATCTCCATAGACAAACATTGGCAGTAGAATGGTCTTCCTGAAGTGCTCAATGACTTTCAACGTGGCACCGTCATATGATGCCACCTTTCCAACAAGTCAGCTCGTCAAATTTCTGCTCTGCTGGAGCTGCCCCGATCAACTGTAAGTGCTGTTATTGTGAAGTGGAAACGTCTAGGAGCAACAATGGCTCAGCTGCGAAGTGGTAGGCTATACAAGCTCACAGAATGGGACCGCCGAGTGCTTAAGCAAGTATCGCATAAAAATCGCCTGTCTTCGGTTGCATCACTCAACTGCCTAGTTCCAAACTGCCTCTAGAAGCAAGGTCAGCACAAGAACTGTTCGTCGGTAGCTTCATGAAATGGGTTTCCATGGCAGAGCAGCCCCACACAAGCCAAAGATCACCATGTGCAATGCCAAGTGTTGGCTGGAGTGGTGTAAAGCTTCCCAATCTGGGAGTCCAACGGACTAATCTAGGTTTGGCGGATGCCAGGAGAAAAACTACCTAGTACCAACTGTAAAGTTTGGTGGAGGAGGAATATTGGTCTGGGGCTGTTTTTCATGGTTCGGGCTAGGCCCCTTAGTTTCAGTGAAGGTAAATCTTAACGCTACAGCATACAATGACATTCTAGATGATTCCTTGCTTCCAACTTTTTGGCATCAGTTTGGGGAAAGCCCTTCCTTGTTTCAGCATGACAATGCCCCCGTGCACAAAGCGAGGTCCATACAGAAATGGTTTGTCGAGATCGGTGTGGAAGAACTTGACTGGCCTGCACAGAGCTCTGACCTCAACCCCATTGAACACCTTTGGGATGAATTGGAATGCCGACAGCGAGCCAGGCTTAATCGTCCAACATCAGTGCCCGACCTCACTAATGCTCTTGTGGCTGAATGGAAGCAAGTCCCGGCATCAATGTTCCAACATCTAGTGGAAAGCGTTCCCAGAAGAGCGGAGGCTGTTATAGCAGCAAAGGGAGGGGGGATAGTTGACAACTGGTGTCCACATACTTTTGGCCACGTAGTGTATTTGATAGCTCAGGATAATAATGTATCATTATACACAAGATAATATTGAAACAAAGTTGCATTGTAACAAAGTAGCATTATACCATGGTAACAACATTTTATCAATAGGCCAACTATGTGTATGTAAAGTTGTGCATTATGGCCTACATTTCAGACTACATTTCCCATGATGCTTCCCAATGTCCCTCCATATATGAGGGTCACTAGGGACTTAAGCTCCTAAATGAAGTCATCCTCTCAGGCAGTTGTGGTTGTGTTTGCTCCTGTCTCTGTGTCTCTGCTCTGGACTGTGGCTTACCTTAACTCCCCAGGATCCATAGGCATTTCCCATGATGCAATTCTCGTCCAACGTCATTGTGGAGAACCGTCAACGTTCAACCCCGAAATAACCCTGACTGTCAGACTCGTCTGAGTTGTACCATTTCCAGTCACTGTTAACCATGTTAGACTGTGGCACAACAGCAGTTGTTGATAGTGGAGTTTCTGTGAGGGAGGGAGGTCAGAAAGGGTTTTAAGTGAGCTAATGCGTTAGATCAGGGGTTCGTAAACCTTTTCGGCTCGTGACCCCATTTTGATATTTTAAAAAATCGCAACCCCACCATGTGGAAGAAGCCTGAAATCAACAGCCAATGTTTTATTTTTAAAGTTGGGCTATAGCAGTCTGTTACAAATCAGTCTGAGAGTACTTTTGACAATATTTCAATCTGAAGAAAGTATGGTTTGAAGAGACTGAAATGCATCAGAAAGTTATTGGGAAGTTCAGAATATCATCAGGTAATAATTTTGTATGATCTTCTGTGTAGAAAAGAACATGATCATTGATGATCTTTTCCCCCCCAGTCTGATTTAGTCCCTGGTCATGTCCACTCGGTTCTAATGAGTCCTTTGGGCATTGAAGACGGAAAGAGAAGACACGTACAGTTGAAGTCGGAATTTTACATACACCTTAGTCAAATACATTTAAATGCAGTTTTTCACAATTCCTGACATTTAATCCTAGTAAATATTCCATGTTTTAGGTCAGTTAGGATCACCACTTTATTTTAAGAATGTGAAATGTCAGAATAATAGTAGAGAGTGATTTATTTCAGCTTTTATTTCTTTCATCACATTCCCAGTGGGTCAGAAGTTTACATACACTCAATTAGTATTTGATAGCATTGCCTTTAAATGGTTTAACTTGGGTCAAAAGTTTCAGGTAACCTTCCACAAGCTTCCCACAATAAGTTGGGTGAATTTTGGCCCATTCCTCCTGACAGAGCTGGTGTAACTGAGTCAGGTTTGTAGGCCTCCTTGCTCGCACATGCTTTTTCAGTTCTGCCCACAAATGTTCTATAGGACTGAGGTCAGGGCTTTGTGATGGCCACTCCAATACCTTGACTTTGTTGTCTTTAAGCCATTTTGAGACAACTTTGGAAGTATGCTTGGGGTCATTGTCCATTTGGAAGACACATTGGCGACCAAGCTTTAACTTCCTGACTGATGTCTTGAGATGTTGCTTCAATATATCCACATAGATGGCATCATGAGGATGGAAAATTATTTTGTGAAGTGCACCAGTCCCTCCTGCAGCAAAGCACCCCCACAACATGATGCTGCCACCCCCGTGCTTCACGGTTGGGATGCTGTTCTTCTGCTTCAAGCCTCCCCCTTTTTTTCCTCCAAACATAACGATGGTCATTATGGTCAAACAGTTCTATTTTTGTTTCATCAGACCAGAGGACATTTCTCCAAAAAGTACGATCTTTGTCCCCATGTGCAGTTGCGAACCGTAGTCTGGCTTTTTTATGGTGGTTTTGGAGCAGTGGCTTCTTCCTTGCTGAGCGGCCTTTCAGGTTATGTCGATATAGGACTCGTTTTACTGTGGTATAGATACTTTGGTACCTGTTTCCTCCAGCATCTTCACAAGGTCCTTTGCTGTTGTTCTGGGATTGATTTGTACTTTTCGCACCAAATTACATTCAGCTCTAGGAGACGGAACGCATCTCCTTCCTGAGCGGTATGACGGCTGCGTGTTCCCATGGTGTTTATACTTGCATACTATTGTTTGTACAGATGATACATTCAGGCATTTGGAAATTGCTCCCAAGGATGAACCAGACTTGTGGAGGTCTACAATTTGTTTTCTGAGGTCTTAGCTGATTTCTTTAGATTTTCCCATGACGTCAAGCAAAGAGGCACTGAGTTTGAAGGTAGGCCTTGAAATGCATCTCAGGTACACCTCCAATTGACTCAAATTATGTCAATTAGCCTATCAGAAGCTTCTAAAGCCGTGACATCATTTTCTGGAATTTTCCAAGCTCTTTAAAGGCAGTCAACTTTGTGTATGTAAACTTCTGACCCACTGGATTTGGGATACAGTGAATTATAAATGAAATAATCTGTCTGTAAACAATTGTTGGAAAAATTACTTGTGTCATGCACAAAGTAGATGTCCTAAACGACTTGCCAAAACTATAGTTTGTTAACAAGAACTTTGTGGAGTGGTTGAAAAACTAGTTTTAATGACTCCAAACTAAGTGTATGTAAACTTCCAGCTTCAACTGTATACAGTGTTGTAACAATATGGTGAGCAGACCAAAGACCTTTGGTGAGCAGACCAAAGACCTCACAACCATAAAAGGCAATGGGTTCTATAACTGATTCAAGTATTTTTAGCCAGATCCTAATTGGTATGTCGAATTTTATGTTCCTTTTGATGGCATTGAAGGCCCTTCTTGCCTTGTCTCTCAGATCGTTCACAGCTTTGTGGAAGTTGCCTGTGGCGCTGATGTTTAGTCCGAGGTATGTGTAGTTTTTTTGTGTGCTTTTCTGTGGTTCCCAAACTTTTTATAGTTCTGTATCCCTTCAAACGTTCAACCTCCAGCTGCGTACCCCCTCTAGCACCAGGGGCAGCGCACTCTCAAATGTTGTTTTTTGTCAGCATTGTAAGCCTGCCACACACACACTATACTATACGTTTATTAAACATAAGAATGAGTGTGAGTTTTTGTCACAACCTGGCTCGTGGGAAGTGACAAAGAGTTCTTATAGGACTGGGTCACAAATAATAATAATTGTGAGTAACTCACCACAGGTGAATGAGAAGGGTGTGCTTGAAAGGATGCACATAACTCTGCAATGTTGGGTTGTATTGGAGAGAGTCTCAGTCTTAAATCATTTTCCACACAGTCTGTGCCTGTATTTAGTTGTCATGCTAGTGAGGGCCGAGAATCCACTCTCACATAGGTATGTGGTTGCAAAAGGCATTAGTCTTAACAGCGCGATTTGCCAAGTTAGGATACTCCGAGCGCAGCCCAATCCAGAAATCTGGCAGTGGCTTCTGATTTAAATTAAATTTTCACAGAACTGCTTGTTGCAATTTCGATGAGGCTCTCTTGTTCAGATATCGGTAAGTGGACTGGAGGCAGGGCATGAAAGGGATAACAAATACAGTTGTTTGTGTCATCCGTTTTGGGAAAGTACCTGCATAATTGCGCACCCAAGTCACTCAGGTGCTTCGCTATATCACATTTGACATTGTCCGTAAGCTTGAGTTCATTTGCACACAAAAAATCATACAATGATGGAAAGACCTGTGTGTTGTCCTTGTTAATGCAGACAGAGAAGAGCTCCAACTTCTTAATCATAGCCTCAATTTTGTCCCGCACATTGAATATAGTTGTGGGAGAGTCCCTGTAATCCTAGATTCAGATCATTCATGCGAGAAAAAACATCACCCAGATAGGCCAGTCGTGTGAGAAACTCGTCATCATGCAAGCGGTCAGACAAGTGAAAATTATGGTCAGTAAAGAACACTTTAAGCTCGTCTCTCAATTTAAAAAAAAAAAAACGTGTCAATACTTTGCCTCTTGATAACCAGCGCATTTCTGTATGTTGAAAAAGCGTTACATGGTCGCTGCCCATATCATTGCATAGTGCAGAAAATACGCGAGAGTTCAGGAGCCTTACTTTAACAAAGTTAGCCTACCTCCCATTTTCCCTGTATTGTCCAAAACGTCTTTCAAGCTGTCAGGCATTCCCTTGGCAGCAAGAGCCTCGTGGATTTTTTATTTAATTTAATTGATTTAACCTTTTATTTCACTAGGAAAGTCAGTTAAGAACTAATTCTTATTTACAATGACGGCCTACCGGGGAATAGTGGGTAGCCTTGTTCAGGGGCAAATTGACAGATTTCGGTTACTGGTCCAACTCTCTAACCACTAGCCTACCTGCTGGCAGTGGTGGATGCTGCAGTGTACCCAAGTGGTGTCAGGAGCAACTGCTTGCACGCGCGTTGCCACTCCGCTATGTCTCCCTGTCATGGCGTTTGCGCCATCAGTACAGATACCAACATGAGCAGCAGCTACGTTTGGCTACGTACGGACCGTTAGTGAAATTGCCGCGAGAGAGTAACCGTGAATTGGATGTTAATTGTTTGACTAGGCTACCTGTATTTGACATTGTGTTGTTATTTCGCTGAACGCTAGATGGTTTAATGTTTTTGGCAGGGAAACGAGGCTTCTCTGAAGAGAGAAAAAAACCTTGACCATATGTATAACCCAGTTGGAAAATATAAATGGACTGTTGGAAAATGTTTACATATATATGTATATATTTTAATTTTAAATGGGAATCACATTTTTATTGTGCGTACCCCAGTTTGGGAATACTGTCACGGCCCAGGTCTAGCAGAATCTGTGCAGAAGATCTAGGTGCTGCTGTAGGCCCTCCTTGGTTGGTGACAGAAGCACCAGATCATCTGCAAACAGTGGACATTTGACTTCAGATTCTAGTAGGGTGAGGCCGGGTGCTGCGGACTGTTTTAGTGCCCTCGCCAATTCGTTGATATATATGTTGAAGAGGGTGGGGCTTATGCTGCATCCCTGTCTCACTCCACGGCCCTGTGGAAAGAAATGTGTGATTTTTGCCAAATTTAACCGTGGACTTGTTGTTTGTGTACATGGATTTTATAATGTCGTGTATGTTTTTCCCCCAACACCACTTTCCATCAATTTGTATAGGAGACCCTTGTGGCACATTGAGTCGAAGGCTTTTTGAAATCAACAAAGCATGAGTAGACTTTGCCTTTGTTCTGGTTTGTTTGTTTGTCAATCAGGGTGTGCAGAGTGACTACGTGGTCTGTTGTACGGTTGTTTTGTAAAAAGACAATTTGACATTTGCTCAGTACATTGTTTTCACTGAGGAAATGTACAAGTCTGCTGTTAATGATAATGCAGAGGATTTTCCCAAGGTTGTTGTTGACGCATATCCCACGGTAGTTATTGGGGTCAAATTTGTCTCCACTTTTGTGGATTGGGGTGATCAGTCCTTGATTCCAAATATTGGGGAAGATGCCAGAGCTAAGGATGATTTTAAAGAGTTTAAGTATAGCCAATTGAAATTTGTTGTCTGTATATTTTATCATTTCATTGAGGATACCATCAACACCACAGGCCTTTTTGGGTTGGAGGATTTTTATTTTGTCCTTTAGTTCATTCAAGGTAATTGGAGAATCCAGTGGGTTCTGGTAGTCTTTAATAGTTGATTCTAAGATTTGTATTTGATCATGTATATGTTTTTGCTGTTTGTTCTTTGTTATAGAGACAAAAATATTGGAGAAGTGGTTTAACCATACATCTCCATTTTGGATAAATAACTCTTTCTGTTGTTTGTTTAGTGTTTTCCAATTTTTCCGGAAGTGGTTAGTCTATGTATTCTTCAATTACATGACTGCTTTTATGTGCTGTTCCTCTCTCTCTCTCTCTCTCTATCTCTATCTCTATCTCTCATCTCTCATCTCTCTCTCATTACGCCTAAAATTACACACAAAATCACTGAAGCTGGAGTCTTATATCTCCTTCTCTAACTTTAAGCATCAGCTGTCAGAGCAGCTTGCCGATCACTGTACCTGTACACAGCCAATCTGTAAATAGCACACCCAACTACCTCATCCCCATATTGTTATTTATCCTCTTGCTCTTTTGCACCCCAGTATCTCTACTTGCACATCATCATCTGCACATCTATCACTCCAGTGTTAATGCTAAATTGTAATTATTTCACCTCCATGGCCTATTTATTGCCTTACCTCCCTACTCTTCTACATTTGCACACACTGTACATACATTTTTCTATTGTGTTATTGACTACGTTTGTTTATGTGTAATTCTGTGTTGGTTTTTTTGTCGCACTGCTTTGCTTAATCTTGGCCAGGTCGCAGTTGTAAATGAGAACTTGTTCTCAACTGGCCGACCTGGTTAAATAAAGGTGAAAAAATAAAATCAAATAAATAGGGAACTCCCTGTGCTTCAGCCCTGTAAATACCACACCAACACATCCACACACACTGCTGCAGCCTTCTTATATGCTGATAGCCTGGGGGAACCCTCCCATCTCCTCCCCCTCTCTCCTCCACTATCAGAGAGGCCTCTGTTTGTTGGAGGTGGAGCTTTAGCATGCAGACTCAAACGCATGACTGTACTGGAGCACCTAGAAGTGCACACACACACACACCACACGCTGTACTGTACATCATTTGGTGGAGGACAGTGTATAAGGGGGAGCCCCATCCATTAGGTGATGTGTTAAGTCCTTTGTTTAACTCCATTTTGCTGGGCTGAAAATGAACTGCTATATATAGAACTCAAAGAGAGATAAAGAGAGAGAGAGCGGAGGGAGCGAGGGAGAGAGATGTGAAGGTAATGTTCGCTATTTTTACGAGCTCATCTGCTTCCTTTGTCTCTTGAGCCTACTGGCAGATAGCCTTTTATCTGTCTAAGTGTGTGTGTGTGTCAGCAGCAGTATGGCCACGATGGTCAGCGTGTGTGAATGCAAGTTTCCATCACAAAATGATAGAATCAAGCTGCAAGATACCTGGCTATGTAAAGAACAGGTTGACAGGCTAATGCCGAAGTAGCGGTACTTTTCTTTGTGTTGCTCCTGTGGTTTCGAAATGTAATATCTTTCCTATGGGCCTCTGTATCCTCTCTAGGTGGAATGGGCCTTGTTTAAAGCGTCTCATATTAGCTCTGTATCACAGTCCTATTAAGAGCTTTGTGTTACACTAGCTCCTTTCTCCAGTCCCCCTTACTGTAAGCCTGAGCCCTGAGGGACACACACACACACACACACACACACACACACACACACACACACACACACACACACGCACAGAGACGGAGGGATCAGAGAAACCTCAGATGACACACACACTGAGGAGAGGAGCTGAAATGTGGAGTAATTGATGTGAGCTCAGAGGGATGAATTTTCACAGCTCACCTCTTCCTCCTCCTGCTCCTCTTCTCTCCTTCGCTCCCTCACCTCCCTTCTCTTTTGTTTGACTTGATAAGCATCAAATGTAGGCCTATCATAGCTCATCTGAGCCGGTTTTCTCTCCATTTGCCACACGGACCTTAGATCACCCAGACATTGACTTAAGTGAAATTGAGTGTTTTCCACATAATGGTGAAGGTTAGGATTTGATCCTAGAGGTGCCGAGGTGTCTTATGGTATCAAAACAGGTTGGATCGGTCTCAATAACGTGAAGCTGCACTAGGTAAACACACACACACACTCCCAGTACACACTGGATCTCGTGTGTTTTGCTCTTCTTCACTGGATTTAACATACGGAACGCACGCATGCATACACAAACACACCATTGATTTTAGGGTTATTTCAATCATGTGCTACGGGATCCATAAAACGAGTGTATCCCTCTGCAGGCCTCTCTCCCCTAGTTTCCTGCTGAATGAAATGGCTACATACCGTCTTGGTAAACATGGGCGTGTTATGGTGTGGTGTTGCCTGATTTCCAGGGGAATCATTAACCTCAACCGTAATGTGATTCGGTCTGATCTCCTTTATTAGAATGTCATTTCACATACTGTATCCGGTGCCCACTTAATCTATCATATCCTTGTTTTTCTAATTTCTTCTCTATATCACATGCATTATGCTTTTAGAATAGAACGATTATTTAGTTTTTTGATAGGAACAGATACAGTGAAAATACTGGCAGAGTGACTTATAAAGAGTGACTTATAAAGAGTGACTTATAAAGAGTGACTTATAAAGAGTGACTTATAAAGAGTGACTTATAAAGAGTGACTTATAAAGAGTGACTTATAAAGAGTGACTTATAAAGAGTGACTTATAAGGAGCTTGCACTAAACATTGACAGGCGTTTGTTGAAGATTGCCACTTTATAGGCAGCATGTTCTTCTGTGTGTCGAATCAAATCAAAGTTTATAATACATCTTGAAATGTAGGAACAAACCCAATTAACCCAAATAGCGCCGTAACAGTAATCCAAATGGAATCCAAGAGCAATCTCACTGGATGAATTTATTCCGAAGGCACAGGACATACACTGAGTGTACAAAACATTAAGAACACCTGCTCTTTCCATGACAGACTGACCAGGTGAGTCCAGGTGAAAGCTATGCTCTCTTATATATATGTCACCTGTTACATCTACTTCAATCAGTGTAGATTAAAGAAGGATTGTGTACGTGTGCCATTCAGAGGGTGAATGGACAAGACAAAAGGTTTAAGTACCTTTGAACGGAGTATGGTAGTAGGTGCCAGGCACACTGGTTTGTGTCAAGAACTGCAATGCTGCTGGGTTTTTCATGCGCAGCATGGGCCAGCATCCCTGTGGAACGCTTTCGACACCTGGTAGAGTCCTTCCTCCTGACGAGTTGAGGCTGTTCGGAGGGTTTGAGGGGGGGTTCAACTCAATAGTAGAAAGGTGTTCTTAATGTTTTGTTCACTCAGTGTATAAAGTGGGGAAAAACAGAATCAAATCAACGTTTATTGGTCTCATACACAGTTTTGCAGACGTTATCGCAGGTGGAGCTAAATGCTTATGTTTCTAGCTCCAACAGAGCAGCAATATCTAACAATACAATGATAGTACACAAATAATCCAACACTTTTTTTTTTAAATAACAAGAAATTAAGACATATCAGTACGAGCAATATCAGTCTGGAATATAAATATTGACATTTTAGTCATTTAGCAGGCGCTCTTATCCAGAGACACTTACAGTAGTGAGTCATACTTACTTTTTTCGGACTGGTCCCCCGTGGGAATCGAACCTACAACCCTGGCATTGCATACATATAAATGTATATAAATGGTGTGTATAGACAGTATGGACAGTATATGAATAGAAAAGGTGTGTATAGGATGAGCCATGACTAGAATACAGTAAACATTTTGCAAGTGACCAGTGTTCAGTGAAGGTTAACACGCTTGAATGTATTACTCACGTCGGCCATGGAGATCGGGAGCACACAGTCATTGTGAGTGGCGGGGGCCCACGTTGGTGGCTTGGTGTTGTTTTCCTCGAAGCGGGCGAAGAAGGTGTTTAGCTTATCCAGGAGTGAGGCGTCGGTGTCCGCGACGTGGCTGGGTTTCCCTTTACAATCCCTGATTGTCTGGAGTCCCTGCCACATACGTCTCGTGTCGGATCCGTTGAATTGCGACTCCACTTTGTCCCTGTAATTTAATTTGCCTCTTCGATTGCCGTACGGAGGTCATAAGTCCGTGTTCCCAGTCAACTTGCCGTGGTTAAATGCAGTGGTTCGCGATTTCAATTTTGCCCGATTGCTGCCATCGATCCACGGTTTTCTGGTTTGGGTAAGTTATAATCCTCACAGCAGGAACAACATCCTCTATGCAGTTCCTGATGAACCCAGTCACCGAGTACGTTTACATGCACTAATAATTCAATATTAAACTGATTATGGCAATAGGCCGAGTATGCTTGTTTTAGGTCATAATCTAAGGAAGCATACTCCGATTAAAACACCTGGATTTCTGACTAATAGTTCATATTATTAGGACATATTAACAGGTTAATGGGCGTTGCACCAGTGTGTTTGATCTGCCGATGTACTAGCACGAGCAGCACGAGCTTCCTTCTTTTGCGCGAGTGAAGCGAGCTTGGGAAAAACGGAAAATATGCACGTTAGAAATAGTTTTCGCGTGCCAACTTCATATGTCCGAACTCAGAATCAAATAGGCATCACAAAAATAGCTGCTCGTTGCGGTAGAACGTTTATTTTGACTGGCGATTTTTCTGCATTTATCAGAGTCCCGTCGGGAACACTGATTTCAAACAGGATTATTAGGGAAATCTTCTTGCAAACGTTTAAATCAAACTATTATATCAAACTGACTACTCACAGTAATCGTGTGATTGTGTGTATGTGACCGTACTCAGTGTATCAGTCAATACTGTTCCCAGAGGCGACCTGAACATTTCCCAGTACTGCCTGATCAAAACAGTCTTGAAGCATAGACTCCGATTGGTCAGACCAACATTGAACGGTCCTTACCATGGGTGCTTCCGGCTTAAATTTCTGCCCTATAGGAGAGGAGGAGTGTGTGTGTGTGTGTGTAAATAGAACACACCTCAATTCTCTCTCTCTGTTGGTTTAGTTAAACAGCCTTTCTAGTTTATGACCTCTGCCAAGGGCAACCGCTAACCAGGATACGCGCGCACACACACACACACACACACACACACATATACATACACACATACACACATACACACATACACACATACACACATATACACATATACACATATACACATATACACATACACACAGACAAACCTCCCGTGCCAGATCTCAGGGGAACAGTGATGGAACAGTGAGAGACACAGGAGGGAGCAGGACCCGGATCAGGGAGGTGTGTGTCTGTTTGTGTGTGTGTGTAGGTAGCCAGGGGAGGGGTTCTAAATCATTAAACACCTCTGTGTAGAACATTGTGTCAGTGTAGGCAGGTGGAAGCTCCAGGTGGAATTCAGAAGAACACTTGGTAATGTTGTGTGTGTGTGTAATTTTACTGCGAGCAAAACTGGTATGATTATATTGTAGAATGTTACTGCATAATCCATCCTTCAAAATATGTGGTATTGTTGCAGTCAGCTGTACGGCTGTGGGACATGCTACTGCAATGAAATGTGATTGGTTTTCTGTGCAGCCTCGTAAACGGTATTTTAGCAGAAGAAGTGCTCTGTGACCTGAAATGACTTGGGGTCCTGGCTGAGTTCACTGCTTTTGACCAGGCCTCAGTCAGAGGGTGAGGTTGGATCGTTATAATGGAAGATTGTATTCAGGCTGGTGCAGAGAGTGGGAGAGCTGCTGCAGCACGTTGCAGATGTAGCCAGCCCGGAAAAACCTTCGAGAGATGGGCTGTGTCACGAATGGCACCGTATGGCCTATATAGTGGTCTACTATTGAAGTCGTCCACTCCACAGGGAATAGGGTGTCATTTGGAACGCAGCCACGGTCATCTGTATGCTGTGGAGAGGATGTCAGGGTAGTGTGGTGCAGTGGTCTTGGAGCCCTGGATCTCTGCTTTTGTAATTACTTAAAGAGAATGTCTCCTCAGAAATATTCCTTTTTTTGGGGGTTGTGTAGATGGGAGAAAGCAGCATTTTGTATTGTGTGTGTCCGGTTGTCCCCAGTGGATGCCCTGTCATCAGCCAGCCTTGATCTGCTTTCTTTAAGCTGAGCTTCTGTCAGACTAGCGGATCTGTTAATCAAAATTGACAAATGTCCGTACGACATAGTTCTCTCTGCTTCGCTCTGCTCTCCAATGGGTTGGGTAGGCTGTTCACGTCAAGAGAGAGATGGGGACTATCACGGGCCCAAAGGCACATCTTTACCTGTACATCACTGGGGCCGAGCTCCCTGTCATCCAGGAGACCTGTACCAGGCGGTGTCAGAGGAAGGCCCTAAAAATGGTCAAAGAATCCAGCCACCCAAGTCATAGACTGTTCTCTCTTCTACCCACTTCTACCCACAGCTTCTACCCACAAGCCATAAGACTCCTGAACAGTTAATCAAATGGCCACCCGGACTATTTACATTGATCCCCTTTTTTATTTGCGCTGACTTGCACGCTCACTGGACTCAACCCACACACTCACAAATACTTACACTGACACTCTAGCACACACACACATGCATATTGACGCCACACACACCCACTCACACATAGACACACTTTCACACTCTTTCACACTCTTCACATACTCTGCTGCTACTCTGTTTCTCTATATTGATTGCCGAGTCACTTTTACCCCTACGTACATGTACATATTACCTCCACTACCTCGTACCCCTGCACATTGACTTGGTACTAGTACTCCTGGTATATAATCTTCTTGTTTTATTGTGTCACTATTTCCTTTAGTTGCAAATGTTCCTTGCTTTTTAACTCTGCATTGTTGGGAAAAACCTGTTGTATTCGGGCGCTTATGACAAGTAAAATGTGATTTGATTTGATTTACCTATATCGCTCTTTGTCTCTTTGTCTCTCTGTCTCTCTCTCTGTCTCTGTCTCTCTGCCTCTCTCTCTCTCTCTCTCTCTCTCTCTCTCTCTGCCTCCCTGGCTGTCTCTGTCTCGGTCTCTCTGTCTCTCTCTCTCTCTCTGATGTGCAACATGTTTCTGAAAGTCTATTTGAGTGTTGTTCGATCCGTTTTATTGATTCCGATCTAAGACAGTGTCATCCAGCTCGGCGAGGTAGCCTAGTACCTGGTAGTTATTGGTATACAGTCTTATTGGATGCATCTGTCTTATGATATAGGATAGACTATCGCGCTATGCTAATATCTTAGTCTTATTAATCAAATATTTCCCAGAGAAAACATGGTTAGTCAAAGATGTTACCATTAAAAGCTGCAAGCAGTGTTGCCAACACATTTTTCACTATTGGCTGGCTCCTTGATTCGTCACTAGATGACGTTTTGCCAGTTTTGACATCCCAGCACCAATTTGCCTCGCTGCGTTTTCGCTCCCTCTCCCGCCACACACCCCCTCCCCTTGTGCTTCTCTGCCTGTGTGTGCAGCGTTGCCGTGGCTTCTGTTGCACAGACAGCTTCTCCCAATCTCGTTTGCAGCATAGCTGAGTGGGAAAAGTCGCTAAATGATATCAAAGCCATAGAAACTCTCTTTGTCAAAACTCTGCAAAGACAGCCTGAAAAGTAGCTGAATTTGCCGCTAGCCTCTTTTACCAATAAAAGTCACTGGAGCCCTTACAGAACCAGATTGCAGTAAAAGTGCAGTAGCTGCAGTCGACTGTGGTATTTTGTACGCAGCGATCGCATAATAACTGCAGTGTACTGCAGTTGAACTGCAGTTATACTGCGCTGCAACTGCAGTAAAAAATGTGTTTTATTTATTTCGGACACAGTATTTGCAGCCTGCTGTAGTTATACTGCACTCTGACTGTAATCTTTTTTTCATAAGGTAGGGCTCTGAAAACTCACTAAATATAGCGACAAAGTTTCTAAATTGCCAACCCTGGCTGCAAGCTCCTTTCACAGAGAATAGTCTCCTATTAGGTGTTTTTCTATGACTCTTCAGTTGCGTTTCTACGTACCGACGTATTATGGACGTTTGACGTGTTATCACGTTGTCTTTTACAGCCTGGTTCCAGTAGCTATGGTGGTGGATGTGTAACCAGGCCAGCACAGTATAGCTCTGCTTGGCTCAGTAGTATGGGGTCATTTTGTGACCCCTGATGATTTAACCAGCAGTTTAGGTTTGATCAGCGGTGCATGTAGGTAATAATAGGTCATAGGTCATAGCTGTTGATTGATTTACTGCTGTTTGGGGTTGCCCTGCCCCTGAACTCGAATGCATCATATTAAATGCTGATTGTTGCTATTGACTCTAGCATTACCTTTGAATTATTTACCACCATTTGTTGTTTGACCTTGCCCGTGTCTATGCATTCTGATTGGCTACTGGGTTATTTACATGTCCAATCATGTCTGTAGGTTCAATTGACAGGCTGGGAAATGTGGTCCAGACACATGAGTTTGAACGTGAGTTATTGACTTGACGTATTGTTTTAGACTTGAGTTATTACTTTGTAGATGTTGGTCTTTATTGGATCAGATTGGCATTATGCCTGAAACGTTATTGGCAAAAGATCAGAATTGGGCTGCCTGTGTAAACGCAGCCTCGGTGTGTGAATAGGAGACTGGAACGGTGTACCATAAGGCAATTGGGACTCGTAGACGTCAACACAACGAAATAACACTTCAAACATAATAGATCTACTGAACGTAAAGACGATAAGCAGACACAGGATAGGGTCAGAGATCAGGGGTCAGGGTGTTAGTGGGTTGAGGATCAGGGTCAGGAGAGGTCACCGTTCTCATTGTGCTGAGGAATCAGACCTGGGTTCATGTGCTATTAGAAATCTTTCAAACACTTTTGAGTGTTTTCTTTAGCCTGCCTGGAGTGCCAGGTAGGCTGGGTTTGCACTTTTGCGACCGTTATATTTGTCCGTTGCTCCAGGCAAGCTCAATAAAGCCAAGCTGAAGTATCGGGAAATGGTTTCAACTAGTATTTGAACCTCAGTCTGGTTGTAATCAGACTAAGCTGCCAGTGATGGATTGGGACTGTCAGGACCTGGTCAGAGCTAAACTAAAGGCTTTTATCCTCCATATTAAACGACCTTGTTTACTTTCAATCTCTTCTCAAATGCTATTTTTGTCCCTTCTGTTCTTCATGGCCTTGTCTCTCGTCTCTTCTCATCTTTTATTCAAGAGCATCGACACCGCCTTTGTTCGTTTTGCGGTTTCACCCAAAATGCCACCGGATGCTGTTTGATTACAAAGCAACCTTTTATCTTTTTCTTGTACCTTGTGTCCTCACATTGTGTTTTGCTGCAAATTGACCATTAGGCTAAATAAAGGTGCAGGATAAAATATCAGAGTGAAAAAGGAGTCACTCCACGCACTTCAATCAGATGTCGTTTGAGTGTTTTTCGGATTTGCTGTGCTTTCCGTCAGCGATGACTTTGGTCAGTCTTCACCTCGTGTCTCCTGGACAGTTTGAAGGCATTCGTTAGGCTATCCTACTTCAGTTGGGCCAGGCAGGTATGAGGTTTCCCTGACCTCATGTCCCCATGCCACCTCTGTGTGCCAGCTGTACCCTGTGCCACCTCTGTGTAAGAGTGCTCCTCACCAGTTAGGTCAGGCTGGTGTGTGGCATCCTCATCGCCGTCCTCGTGCCACCCATCATGCCACCACTTGGCCAGCTTTTCTAACCTCTAGGATACCTTCCGTCCTAGGTAGCCCTGTTTAGTTATTCCCTCCTAGTTTCCATGTCCCCGTGCCACCCCGGTGCTGCAGTGCCCCGTTGGCTCGTCACCGGGCAGTTAATTTGGGTTTATGAGGTGAGGAGTGTTCCACTGGGTGTTACCCTAGCAGCCGTATTAGACTGTGCCTAGTGACAGGGGAGCCCCCAGCCTGTGGGACAGGGGAGTTATCTAACATAATTATCTCACTGTCAGAGTTCACCAAGCAGGGGTTCGCCAGGGGTTGGCACTGCCAGGGCGCTCTGTTCTACAGCTCACGTGTTTAGGAGGAGAACGTGCGGATGGATGGTGGGGGGGATTGTTGTTATATGGAGTAGAGGATGTTGGTTTGGAATAGTCCGTGGTTGACTGATGCAGAGAACTGGTATCTCTAATTTTCTGCTGTTTGAGTACCAGTACCTTAAGAGTGCCGGGTCCCAAAAAAAACCCGTCATATTAAAGTGAGTAGCAGCATTTTTTGAATTCACTTCTTGCAATAAATAGTTTAGAATATAGCTAGGAGGGTTATGCAGAAAGCCCAGCCACAACATTGGATATATATTTTTTAAGGCTTGGTGTATTTTAAATGGAATATTCAGTCATTTTCAGTCTTTTCTGATAGATATTCAGCTTGTTATAATCCTTGATGAATATTCAGCGTTGTCCTTGGCTGTGCGGCTGGCCTTTAGCCTCAGATCTCAACTGGAAGTGTGCAACTGTCAATATAGTCCCCCGGTAAGATGTGTGCATCTGTCATTATGGTCCCCTGGTAGAACATCACAGATGGTAGACGGATGTGTTTGATGGGCGTGGCCCACCTTCAATCTCTCTCGCTCTCTCTCCTGTGAGTGCTAGTAGACATGGTTGTTCCTCCTACTACACTAATAAAGTGTGATCAGTGTTAGTACATCAGTTGGGATCTCTATAAGCCACTATGAGGTCCTAAACCTAGCACGAATGTGCATTCGTGTAGCTGTGTGGGCTAAGATAGTCAAAATGTTTGCCTCGGGGTAACTTGAAGGAATGACCACCATACCCCATACAAATGATGAATTACATGTTGTCCGTTTTTTTTTTTGCATGATATGCATCTGAACTCAAGAGTGCATTTTGTATTGTTTACGTAGCCGACGTCGTCTCACCCTGCGTATACAAATGTAAAACGATCAGCCCCCCGTGAGGTTCTTGAAAGAGCATCAAAGGAAGTGAGAGAAGGGAATGAAGTCCATTTGAAGGAAAGAAATCCAGCAGCAAGGGATAAATAATATAGACCGAACGACACTGAAAAGGAACATGTGCCCGTGCGAAAGAGAGACTATGATAGAGTAGCAGAGGAACACAAGGTCTCATCCAATGACATGGAGTCTTGAGCTTTGCGGACCGGTTTCATAGGCTTAGTAGCATCAAATGCAGAGAACTTGCCTATGAATTGGTACATTGAAACAACATCCTTGTCCCAGACAACTGGTATAGAAGGGGAAGGGAAAGGGGAACGGGGGATACCTAGTCAGTTGTACAACTGAATGCCTTCAACTGAAATGTGCCTTCCGCATTTAACCCAACCCTCTCTGAATCAGAGAGGTGCGTAACTGATATTGAACAGAGAGATCTGTATCTGAATGTAGGCATACATTTAAGATATACAATATACCACACCGCCATTCCATGAATTAAACGTTGGTCTACAGTGCCTTCAGAAAGTATTCACACCCCTTGACTTTTTCCACATTTTCTTGTGTCACAGCCTGAATTTAAAATGGATTCAATAGAGATTTTGTGTCACTGGCCTGCACACAATACCCCATAATTTCAAAGTGGAATTATGTTTTTAGAAATTTTTTTCGCAATCGTAAATAAGTTCAGGAGTACAAATGTGCTTAACAAGTCACATAATAAGTTGTATGGACTCACTCTGTGTGCAATAATAGTGTTTACCATGCCAAAGAAGGGCACCTATTGGTAGATGGGTAAAAAAAAAAGCAGAAATTAAATATCCCTTTGAACATGGTGGAGTTATTCATTACACTTTGGATGGTGTATCAATACACCCAGTCACTACAAAGATTCAGATGTCCTTCCTAACTCAGTTGTCGGAGAAGAAGGAAACCCCTCAGGGATTTCACCAAGAGGCCAGTGGTGACTTTAAAACAGCTACAGAGTTGAATGGCTGTGATAGGAGAACACTGAGGATGGATCAACAACATTGTAGTTACTCCACAATACTAACCTAAATGACAGAGTGAAAAGAAGGACATAATAAAAAATATTCCAAAACATGCCAAATACATTTGCCCCCAAAAATGTAAATAAATGTTTTCACTTTGGTGAGAAAGAAAATATGTTAAATCAATTTTGAATTGAGGCTGTAACACAACAAAATATGGAATAAGTCAAGGGGTATGAGTACTTTCTGAAGGCACTATGGTGCTGTCTCTCAGTGACAGTGTGTGCATGTTGAGTCTGTTTCTATAAGAAGTGCTGTGTGCTTTTGATAAAGGATACAGTTGGCGTGTGCGTGTGCGTGTAGATGGTACAGATACAGATCACAGAATAACTGCAGTGTCTGTTTTTCTCTCTAGGAGGCAAAGAGGGAAGCCGGATGTTGATGAGACAGAAAGGCAGAGTGACAGAACGAGGGAGAGGGAGATGAGAGAAGGGGGGTAGACGGAGAGAGCCAGCTGTGCATGACAGAATTCGGAAAGGAGAGTGGCTGTGTGTGTGTGTGTGTGTGCGCATGCTTGTGTGTTCTGTGTTTGATGTTAAGTACACAGCAACATGCTCCACATCAAAACACCCACTACCTCGACTACAAATTACTGCAACGCGAGTTTGATTCAATTGCCAAACTGTCCATTGTTTTACTAGGTTGCTTTCTCCAGTTTTGGGATTACTGAACACAACACAGGTGTGGTAGTAGGTGTGTGGTAGTAGGTGTGTGGTAGTAGGTGTGTGGTAGTAGGTGGTGTGGTAGTAGGGGGTAGTATGTAGGTGTTTGGTAGTAGGTGTTTGATGGTGTGTGGTATAAGGTGGTAGTATGTGTGTGTGGTAGTAGATGGTAGTAGGTGTGGTAGTAGGGGTAGTAGATGTGTGGTAGTAGGGGGTAGTATGTGTGTGGTAGTAGGTGGTTGTAGGTGTGTGGTAGTAGGTCTGTGGTACTATGTGTGTGTGATAGTAGGTGGTAGTAGGTGTGTGGTAGTAGGTGTGTGGTACTATGTGTGTGGTAGTAGGTGTGTGGTGGTGGTAGTAGGTGTGTGGTAGTAGGTCTGTGGTACTATGTAGGTGGTAGTAGGTGTGTGGTGGTGGTAGTAGGTGTGTGGTAGTAGGTCTGTGGTACTATGTGTGTGATAGTAGGTGTTTGGTAGTAGGTGGTAGTAGGTGTGTGGTGGTGGTAGTAGGTGTGTGGTAGTAGGTCTGTGGTACTATGTGTGTGATAGTAGGTGTTTGGTAGTAGGTGTGTGGTGGTGGTAGTAGGTGTGTGGTAGTAGGTCGGTGGTACTATGTGTGTGGTAGTAGGTGTGTGGTAGTAGGTGGTGTGGTAGTAGGGGGTAGTATGTAGGTGTTTGGTAGTAGGTGTTTGATGGTGTGTGGTATAAGGTGGTAGTATGTGTGTGTGGTAGTAGATGGTAGTAGGTGTGGTAGTAGGGGTAGTAGATGTGTGGTAGTAGGGGGTAGTATGTGTGTGGTAGTAGGTGGTTGTAGGTGTGTGGTAGTAGGTCTGTGGTACTATGTGTGTGTGGTAGTAGGTGGTAGTAGGTGTGTGGTAGTAGGTGTGTGGTACTATGTGTGTGGTAGTAGGTGTGTGGTGGTGGTAGTAGGTGTGTGGTAGTAGGTCTGTGGTACTATGTAGGTGGTAGTAGGTGTGTGGTGGTGGTAGTAGGTGTGTGGTAGTAGGTCTGTGGTACTATGTGTGTGATAGTAGGTGTTTGGTAGTAGGTGGTAGTAGGTGTGTGGTGGTGGTAGTAGGTGTGTGGTAGTAGGTCTGTGGTACTATGTGTGTGATAGTAGGTGTTTGGTAGTAGGTGGTAGTAGGTGTGTGGTGGTGGTAGTAGGTGTGTGGTAGTAGGTCTGTGGTACTATGTGTGTGATAGTAGGTGTTTGGTAGTAGGTGGTAGTAGGTGTGTGGTGGTGGTAGTAGGTGTGTGGTGGTGGTAGTAGGTGTTTGGTATAGGTGGTAGTATGTGTGTGATAGTAGATCTGTGGTAGTAGGTGTGTGGTATAGGTGGTAGTAGATGGTAGTAGGTGTGTGGTAGTAGGTGTTTGGTAGTAAAATAATCAGAATTTGTGCAAACATAACAGTTTTGAGACATAGCTTGTCCAAAACAAGTGGTCTCTTGGCACTTTTATGGCATAGGGACAGGGTAAGTTGAGCACGGGGACAGGGTAAGTTGAGCACGGGGACAGGGTAAGTTGAGCACGGGGACAGGGTAAGTTGAGCACGGGGACAGGGTAAGTTGAGCACGGGGACAGGGTAAGTTGAGCTGCCTTGGGGTAAGTGGGTGATGGTGACAGTGGGTGCTGTAACTCCACCACTCAGGAACATTCATTGTCTTCTTGGTAAGCAACTGAAGTGTGGATTTGACCTTGTGTTTTAGGTTATTGTCCTGCTGAAAGGTGAATTCATCTCGTAGTGTCTGGTAGAAAAGCAGACTGTGCTCAGCTCCATTCTTTTAAATTATTTTTATCCTGAAATACTCCCCAGTCCTTACTATTACAAGCATACCCATAACATGATGCAGCCACCACTATTCTTGAACATATTAAGAGTGGTACTCTGTAATGTGTTGTTTCAGATTTACCTCAAACATAACACTTTGTATTCAGGATGACAAAAAGTGAATTGCTTTGCCACATTTTTTGCTGTATTACTTTAGTGACTTGATGCAAAAGAGATGCATATTTTGGAATATTTGTATTCTGTACAGGCTTCCTTCTTTTTACTCTGTCAATTAGGTTAGTATTGTGGAGTAACTACGATGTTGTTGATCCATCCGCAGTTTTATCCTATCACAGCCATTAAGCTCTGTAACTGTTTTAAAGTCACCATTGGCCTCTTGGTGAAATCCATGAGCAGTTTCCTTCCTCTCCGGCAACTGAGGTAGGAAGGACGCCTGTATCTTTGTAGTGACTGGGTGTATTGATACACCATCCGAAGTGTAATTAATAACTACACCATGCTCAAAGGGATATTCAATGTCATATTTTTTTTACCCATCTACCAATAGGTGCCCTTCTTTGCAAGGCATTTGAAAACCTTCCTGGTCTTTGTGGTTGAATCTGTGTTAGAAATTCCCTGCTCGACTGAGGGACCTTACAGATAGTTGTATGTGTGGGCTACAGAGATGAGGTAGTCACTCAAAACTAATGTTAAACACTATTGTTACACACAGAGTGAGTCCATACAACTTATTATGTGACTTTTTTAAACAATTTCTTTCTCCTGGAGTTATTTAGGCTTGCCATAACGGGGTTGAGTACTTATTGGCGCAAGACATTTCAGCTTTTCAATTTTTATTAATTTGTAAATATTTTCAAAAAAACATAATTCCACTTTGACATTATGGGGTATTGTGTGTAGGCCATTAACAAAACGTCTCAGTTGAATCCATTTTAAATCCAGGCTGTAACACAAGAAAGTGTGGAAAAGTCGAGGGGTGTGAATACTTTCTGAAGGCTCTGTATCCTACGTACCGCAGCCCTTCTGAAAATACATATTTGGCGGAGTCTGGAGTCTGCTGTCTGATCTGAATATGGCCATCATTACTGATGCAGTGACCGGCGTTACAAAGTGTTCATTCATAGATGGGAAGAGGTCTGGGAAGAGTTCAATGTGTTAGGGGGCAACACACCACACACATATACACACACACACACACACATTCTCAGGCTCTCACACACACACAGACTCACATACGCAGGCCGACGTTCTCAGGTTGGACGTCATCGTTGACTATTTCTGTAAGCCGGTATCGATAATAATACAACATGAAGCGGCGTCTTGAGACCGTTGGCGTCGTTCTCTCTGAGGTAAAACAACACGTGTGTAGACTCAGGGGTAGTGTATGTCTGTGTGATGGATTGATTGTAGTCATCATTATGACCGAGTCAGGTTTTTCCCAGTACTACATAGAAAGGCAATTTGATAGTGCATAAGTCATACTTATTTCCACAGCCCAGGAGACATGTGGCCCACCTGTCTTAACACAATGTCTCTCTCTCTCTATCCCTCTCTACACCCGTCCCCCCGTCCTCCTCCCCCTCCCTCCAGGTGTGAGCAGCCATGACTAAGTCCTATGAGTTTAATTGGCAGAAGCACCTGCCTGGCTTCATGCAGGAAGGAGCTTCCTTCGACAGGTTTGACGAGGTGAGAAGCAAACTCAAACATACAGTACTTTAATTTTAAAAAACATTGCCACAGATTGCCAACTGCCAACTTGTCCTCCAGCCTATCCTCCATGTTGACAACTTGACATTAATCATCATATTCAAATGATAACTAACTAGAATGTAGTTGTCTCTGTACTTTGGGTGCTCTCAGAATAAGTGCATCTCAAACAAGGTTAGCCTGAAACTCTATATCTATGGCTTGTAGCTCTGTGTGTATGGGGGTCAGTGGCCCACCCTACCCTAATGACAGTCCTCTCGTGGGACATTAAGACACACACACACACACACACACACACACATGAGTAAGGCCATCTTCTTCATGGCGTTTATAAATCATTGTGTTAGGCCGCACACACACACACACACACACACACACACATAAGTAGGGCTATCCCCATTATGTCATAATAACTCATTGTGTTAGTCATCAGAGCTACAGAGTCACCACATTGATCCACCACATTAGCCAACTTTGTCATGGCGACCAAAAGTCTGACAGTCTGCTGTGAGTGTGTGTGTGTGTAATAGTTTGTGTGTGTGTGTCCTCCCTCCCTGTGTCCTCCCTCCCACGTTTCCCCTCTCTAACTCAATCAGGCCAGTTAGCTGGGGGATGGCAAATCTAGGACTGGGCGTTCCACGCGCGCGCGCACACACACACACACACGTTGAGATAACGATCAGGAATCCCTTTAATGCAGTCTTCAGTGAGGAGGATCCCTCCATGGATAAACACAGAGGGAAAACAACGTCATCACTAACATCAAAGGGCATCTTTAACTGAGCCTTGGAACTAGAACAGCCTGGTTACTTTGGAATACACTCCCCTGTGTATTAACTTAGTGTGTATTTCTGTGCTTCTACTAGCTATGGGCCCTCTACCCTGCTAGGACTTTTGGGAGACGGGGTGGCTGGGTGGAGAGCTATAGTGAATCTCTGCCAAGCTACTGGTGAATCTAGTTCATAGCCGACAAGCTGTTCGTTCACCCATTTTTAACATCTCGATTTCAAGTTTGTTAGGAGAGGTTAAAAAGGCAAGATCACAGTTGTTTGATCTTGATGTGTGACCTCCGTTACATTTAATGAATACCCACTGGGAGAACGCGTGAGAACGCCATTACATTTCTGGTCGAGTTGTCAACCAACTCATATCCAACTCGCAATAAACCACAGAGCTAGCGTAGCATGGCTAACTACGGGTATTGGCCGATAGGCTACAAGTATAGAATAGAAATAGAATGAATAACATTAGCTGGCAAGCAACGCTACTGATCGATGTGTTTGTGGGCAGTGTTATGAGATGTAGGTCATTTCGGAGTGGGTTGCTTTACATCTCACATGTGAAATGGTGTCAAGCAACTGACCACGGTGGCGCTGGTTGGCTTCCTTATCTCTCACTTTAATCTAATCACAGTCAACAAAAGCGATCATTAGCCAGCCTTTGAAAAGGCCAAACCTCGACTCGATGCTCAGAAAACAGTGATGAACCTTATTATGATTTAAAGAACAACATAATTATAGACGAGCTGGTAATAGTCTACATTGGAGTTAGCTGTGTGTGTGTGTGTGTGTGTGTGTTATAATAGCTGATGCTCAGGCTGTCTAATAGAAGGCCTGCAGGGGACGTCTGTGTTGATTAACATGGCAGACGCGCCTCGCCCACACACACAGACACACACACACACGCTTAAATATGCTAAGCAGGAAGGATTCTTCCAGAGTCCGCTCTCGGCTCACTTAAACCCCGCAGCGCAACAGACGGTGAAGACGGGGCAGTGCATACTAATTCCAACGTGAGAGGAATGGCTATTAACAGTTTGATACTCAGCATGGTCTGTCTCTATTGAAGTGACGTCCGTCTTTGTTGTATCCAACACAACCATATGACGCACAGACAGACACTGAGTGGGAGAGCTGGTCATTGATGTGGGACCATATTGTTGCCTAGCTTCTCTGCTTCTCGCCTCTGCCTCGTTTGACTGGCAGTGATACTAAGTCATTTCGAAAACAATGTTGAAGTCATGTGATTTCTTTAAATAGCCCTTTCAAACTATTGATTGATTGTATCACCTGACTAAATTTCGATCTCAGTAATCATTCAAAAGTGTTCCATGGGGACCAAGTTGTCTGTGAGGACATGATCACTATGGCTGGGAATTGCCAGGGACCTCACGATATGATATTATCACGATAGTTGTCTGCCGATAATATATGTACTGCGACTCTCACATTTCTCATGATTTTCCTTTTCCTTTCCTTTCTGTTTGTCCAGTGCCTTTGGAAAGTATTCAGACCTCTTGACTTTTTCCAAGTTTTTTTAATGTTACAGCCTTATTCTAAAATGTATTAAATATTCATTTTAGTTTAATCAATCTACACACAATAACCCATAATGACAAAGCAAATACAGGTTTTTAGAAGGGCCTTGGTCAGGGAGGTGACCAAGAACGCGATAGTCACTCTGACAGAGCTCCAGAGTTCCTCTGTGGAGAAGGGAGAACCTTCCAGAAGGACAACCATCTCTGCAGCACTCCACCAATCAGGCCTTTATGGTAGAGTGGCCAGACGGAAGCCACTCCTCAGTAAAAAACACATGACAGCCCACTTGGAGGTGGCCAAAATACACTTTAAAGGACTCTCAGACTATGATGAAACCAAGATTGAACTCTTTGGCCTGAATGCCAAGCATCACGTCTGGAGGGAACCTGGCACCATCCCTATGGTGAAGCATGGTGGTGGCAGCATCATGCTGTGGGGATGTTTTTCAGCAGCAGGGACTGGGAGACTAGTCAGGATCGAGGGAAAGATGAATGGAGCGAAGTACAGACAGATCCTTGATGAAAACCTGCTCCAAAGCACTACTCAGGTTCTCAGACTGGGGCGAAGGTTCACCTTCCAACAGGACAACGACCCTAAGCACACAGCCAAGACAAATGCAGAAGTGGCCTCGGGACAAGTCTCTGAATGTCCTTGAGTGGCCCTGCCAGAGCCCGGACTTGAACCCGATCGAACATCTCTGCAGAGACCTGAAAATAACTGTGCAGCAATGCTCCCCATCCAACCTGGCAGAGCTTGAGAGGATCTGCAGAGAAGAATGGGACAAATTCCCCAAATACAGGTGTGCCAAGCTTGTAGCGTCATACCCAAGAAGACTCGAGGCTGTAATCGCTGCCGAAGGTGCTTCAACAAAGTAAAGGGACTGAACACATCCAAAACAAAGGTCATGTGGTTTGGTAAGAAGAATGCCCCTCTGCCCACAGGTGGGATTACTACCTCTGAGGGTTTAGAGCTTGAGGTAGTCACCTCATACAAGTACTTGGGAGTATGGTTAGACAGTACACAGTCCTTTTCTCAGCACATATCACAGCTGCAGGCTTAAGTTAAATCTAGATTTGGTTTGCTCTATCGTAATCGCTCCTCTTTCACCCCAGCTGCCAAACTAACCCTGATTCAGATGACCATCCTACCCATACTAGATTACGGAGACATAATTTATAGATCAGCAGGTAAGGGTGCTCTCGAGCGACAAGATGTTCTTTACCATTCGGCCATCAGATTTGCCAACAATGCTCCTCATCCTCCACATACAACACCCGTTCTGCAAGTCACATTGTGTTAAAGGTCCCCAAAGCACACACATCCTTGGGTCGCTCCTCTTTACAGTTCAGTGCAGCTGGCGACTGGAACGAGCTGCAACAAACACTCAAACTGGACAGTTTTATCTCAATCTCTTCCTTCAAAGACTCAATCACGGACACTCTTACTGACAGTTGTGGCTGCTTTGTATGATGTATTGTTGTCTCTACCTTCTTGCCCTTTGTGCTTTTGTCTGTGCCCAATAATGTTTGTACCATGTTTTGTCCTGCTATCCTGTTGTTTTGCTACCATGTTGTTGTCATGTTGTGTTGCTACCATGTTGTGTTGCTGCCTTGCTATGTTGTTGTCTTAGGTCTATCTTTATGTAGTGTTGTGTTGTCTCTCTTGTCGTGATGTGTGTTTTGTCCTATATTTATATGTTATATATACACTGCTCAAAAAAATAAAGGGAACACTTAAACAACACAATGTAACTCCAAGTCAATCACATTTCTGTGAAATCAAACTGTCCACTTAGGAAGCAACACTGATTGACATGCAAATTTCACATGCTGTTGTGCAAATGGAATAGACAACAGGTGGAAATTATAGGCAATTAGCAAGACACCCCCAATAAAGGAGTGGTTCTGCAGGTGGTGACCACAGACCACTTCTCAGTTCCTATGCTGCCTGGCTGATGTTTTGGTCACTTTTGAATGCTGGCGGTGCTCTCACTCTAGTGGTAGCATGATACGGAGTCTACAACCCACACAAGTGGCTCAGGTAGTGCAGTTCATCCAGGATAGCACATCAATGCGAGCTGTGGCAAAAAAGGTTTGCTGTGTCTGTCAGCGTAGTGTCCAGAGCATGGAGGCGCTACCAGGAGACAGGCCAGTACATCAGGAGACATGGAGGAGGCCGTAGGAGGGCAACAACACAGCAGCAGGACCGCTACCTCCGCCTTTGTGCAAGGAGGAGCACTGCCAGAGCCCTGCAAAATGACCTCCAGCAGGCCACAAATGTGCATGTGTCTGCTCAAACGGTCAGAAACAGACTCCATGAGGGTGGTATGAGGGCCCGACGTCCACAGGTGGGGGTTGTGCTTACAGCCCAACACCATGCAGGACGTTTGGCATTTGCCAGAGAACACCAAGATTGGCAAATTCGCCACTGGCGCCCTGTGCTCTTCACAGATGAAAGCAGGTTCACACTGAGCACATGAGCACATGTGACAGACGTGACAGTCTGGAGACGCCGTGGAGAACGTTCTGCTGCCTGCAACATCCTCCAGCATGACCGGTTTGGCGGTGGGTCAGTCATGGTGTGGGGTGGCATTTCTTTGGGGGGCCGCACAGCCCTCCATGTGCTCGCCAGAGGTAGCCTGACTGCCATTAGGTACCGAGATGAGATCCTCAGACCCCTTGTGAGACCATATGCTGGTGCGGTTGGCCCTGGGTTCCTCCTAATGCAAGACAATGCTAGACCTCATGTGGCTGGAGTGTGTCAGCAGTTCCTGCAAGAGGAAGGCATTGATGCTATGGACTGGCCCGCCCGTTCCCCAGACCTGAATCCAATTGAGCACATCTGGGACATCATGTCTCGCTCCATCCACCAACGCCACGTTGCACCACAGACTGTCCAGGAGTTGGTGGATGCTTTAGTCCAGGTCTGGGAGGAGATCCCTCAGGAGACCATCCGCCACCTCATCAGGAGCATGCCCAGGCGTTGTAGGGAGGTCATACAGGCACGTGGAGGCCACACACACTACTGAGCCTAATTTTGACTTGTTTTAAGGACATTACATCAAAGTTGGATCAAAGTTGCGTTATTTTAGTGTTCCCTTTATTTTTTTGAGCAGTGTATGTATATATATATATATATATATATATATATATATATACAGTCGTGGCCAAAAGTTTTGAGAATGACACAAATATTAATTTCCACAAAGTTTGCTGCTTCAGTGTCTTTAAATATTTTTATCAGATGTTACTATGGATTACTGAAGTATAATTACAAGCATTTCATTAGTGTCAAAGGCTTTTATTGACAATCACATGAAGTTGATGCAAAGAGTCAATATTTGCAGTGTTGACCCTTCTTTTTCAAGACCTCTGCAATTCGCCCTGGCATGCTGTCAATTAACTTCTGGGCCACATCCTGACTGATGGCAGCCCATTCTTGCATAATCAATGCTTGGAGTTTGTCAGAATTTGTGTGTTTTTGTTTGTCCACCCGCCTCTTCAGGATTGACCACAAATTCTCAATGGGATTAAGGTCTGGGGAGTTTCCTGGCCATGGAGCCAAAATATCGATGTTTTGTTCCCCGAGCCACTTAGTTATCACTTTTGCCTTATGGCAAGGTGCTCCATCATGCTGAAAAGGCATTGTTCGTCACCAAACTGTTCCTGGATGGTTTGGAGAAGCTGCTCTTGGAGGATGTGTTGGTACCATTCTTTATTCATGGATGTGTTCTTCGGCAAAATTGTGTGAGAGCCCACTCCCTTGGCTGAGAAGCAACCCCACACATGAATGGTCTCAGGATGCTTTACTGTTGGCATGACACAGGACTGATGGTAGCGCTCATCTTGTGTTCTCCGGACAAGCTTTTTTCCAGATGCCCCAAACAATCGGAAAGGGGATTCATCAGAGAAAATTACTTTACCCCAGTCCTCAGCAGTCCAATCCCTGTACCTTTTGCAGAATATCAGTCTGTCCCTGATGTTTTTCCTGGAGAGAAGTGGCTTCTTTGCTGCCCTTCTTGACACCAGGTCATCCTCCAAAAGTCTTCACCTCACTGTGCGTGCAGATGCACTCACACCTGCCTGCTGCCATTCCTGAGCAAGCTCTGTATTGGTGGTGCCCCGATCCCGCAGCTGAATCAACTTTAGGAGACGGTCCTGGCGCTTGCTGGACTTTCTTGGGCGCCCTAAAGCATTCTTCACAACAATTGAACCACTCTCCTTGAAGTTCTTGATGAGCTGATAAATGGTTGATATAGGTGCAATCTTACTAGCAGCAATATCCTTGCCTGTGAAGCCCTTTTTGTGCAAAGCAATGGTGATGGCACGTGTTTCCTTGCAGGTAACCACGGTTGACAGAGGAAGAACAATGATTCCAAGCACCACCCTCCTTTTGAAGCTTCCAGTCTGTTATTCGAACTCAATCAGCATGAGTATCTCCAGCCTTGTCCTCGTCAAGACTCACACCTGTGTTAATGAGAGAATCACTGACATGATGTCAGCTGGTCCTTTTGTGGCAGGGCTGAAATGCAGTGGAAGTGTTTTTGGGGGATTCAGTTCATTTGCATGGCAAAGAGGGACTTTGCAATTCATCTGATCACTCTTCATAACATTCTGGAGTATATGCAAATTGCCATCATACAAACTGAGGCAGCAGACTTTGTGAAAAGTAATATTTGCGTCATTGTCAAAACTTTTGGCCACGACTGTATATACAGTTGAAGTCGGAAGTTTACATACACCTTAGCCAAATACATTTAAACTCAGTTTTTCACAATTCCTGACATTTAATCCTAGTAAAAATGCCCTGTCTTAGGTCAGTTAGGATCACCACTTTTATTTTAAGAATGTGAAATGTCAGAATAATAGTAGAGAATGATTTATTTCAGCTTTTATTTCTTTCATCACATTCCCATTGGGTCAGACGTTTATATACACTCAATTAGTATTTGGTAGCATTGCCTTTAAATTGTTTAACTTGGGTCAAACGTTTTGGGTAGCCTTCCACAAGCTTCCCACAATAGGTTGGGTGAATTTTGGCCCATTCCTACTGACAGAGCTGGTTTGTAGGCCTCCATGCTCGCACACACTTTTTCAGTTCTGCCCACAAATTTTCTATAGGATTGAGGTCAGGGCTTTGTGATGGCCACTCCAATACCTTGACTTTGTTGTTCTTAAGCCATTTTTCCACAACTTTGGAAGTATGCTTGGGGTCATTGTCCATTTGGAAGACCAATTTGCGACCGAGCTTTAACTTCCTGACTGATGTCTTGAGATGTTGCTTCAATATATCCACATAGTTTTCCTTCCTCATGATGCCATCTATTTTGTGAAGTGCACCAGTCCCTCCTGCAGCAAAGCACCCCCACAACATGATGCTGCCACTCCCGTGCTTCACGGTTGGTATGGTGTTCTTCGGCTTGCAAGCCTCCCTGTTTTTCCTCCAAACATAACAATGGCCATTATGGCCAAACAGTTCTATTTTTGTTTCATCAGACCAGAGGACATTTCTCCAAAAAGTACGATCTTTGTCCCCATGTGCAGTTGCAAACCGTAGTCTGGCTTTTTTATGGGGGTTTCGGAGCAGTGGCTTCTACCTTGCTGAGCAGCCTTTTAGGTTATGTCGATATTAGGACTCGTTTTACTGTGGATATAGATACTTTTGTACCTGTTTCCTCCAGCATCTTCACAAGGTCCTTTGCTGTTGTTCTGGGATTGATTTGCACTTTTCGCACCAAAGTACGTTCATCTCTAGGAGACAGAACGCGTCTCCTTCCTGAGCGGTATGACGGCTGTGTGGTCCCATGGTGTTTATACTTGCATACTATTGTTTGTACAGATGAACGTGGTACCTTCAGGCGTTTGGAAATTGCTCCCAAGGATGAACCAGACTTGTGGAGGTCTACACTTTTTTCCCTGAGGTCTTGGCTGGTTTTTTGGGGGGTTTTCCCATGATGTCAAGCAAAGAGGCACTGAGTTTGAAGGTAGGCCTTGAAATACATCCACAGGTACACCTCCAATTGACTGAAATTATGTCAATTCTTTCTTTTTTGTCAATTATGTCTATCAGAAGCTTCTAAAGCTATGACATCATTTTCTGGAATTTTCCAAGCTGTTTAAAGGCACAGTCAACTTACTGTATGTAAACGTCTGACCCACTGAAATTGTAATACAGTGAATTATAAGTGAAATAATCTGTCTGTAAACAATTGTTGGAAACATTACTTGTGTCATGCACAAAGTAGATGTCCTAACCGACTTGCCAAAACTATAGTTTGTTAACAAGAAATTTGTGGAGTGGTTGAAAAACGAGTTTTTTTTTTCTCTAAGTGTGACTCCAACCTAACTTCCTACTTCAACTGTATATATATATATATTTATTTTTTAATCCCAGCCCCCGTCCCCGCAGGAGTTCTTTTGCCTTTTAGTAGGCCAACATTGTAAATAAGAATTTGTTCTTAACTGACTTGCCTAGTTAAATAAAATAAATACAATTAAAATGTGATATTTCAGTTTTTTTTTTATACATTTGCCCAAAAATCTAAAAACCTGTTTTTGCTATGTCATTAAGGGGTGTTGTGTGTATATTGATGACGGAAATGTTAACAATTTTAGAATAAGGCTGTAACCTAACAAAATGTGGAAAAAGACAAGTAGTCTGAAAACTTTGCAAATGCACAGTTTGGTGATTCGATACTGTGATTTTATTGCGATTCGATCTTCCAAACATATTGCGCACCGTATGTCTGGTGCGGAGGGACAAGAGAGAGACATGAGAAAACTAGTTTTGATCAGTCATGGAAAGAAAAGAGCTGAAAACTAGCTGGAGAACAAGCTATGAAGGAAAAATACTGGAGATTTGGGGCAGGTACAGCCAACTAGCGCAATAATAATATTGCAATATTGTCAAAACAATACGATACGAGATATCGTCAAAAATAATGCCCTGATATGCAACCGTATCGATGTTTTACTACATTACTAATGACTTCAAATATCGAGAGAGGGAGGGAGAGAAGACATGTTGCCCAACAATGATCTATCTGCACTGACTGCTCTGACAATCAGTGCCAAGACAGAAGCAAACAGAAGATGATAAAAGTGTTAGAATGGAAATGAGACTGACATAAGTTGACGGTCAATGTTCGTTCACTAATACTAATGATGGCGGTAGAGTGAGATGGAATAATGTGCAGGGGACACATTTCCTGGACCCATTGCCGGTCTGCTCCCTGATGATGCTCTAATTATTTTAGGGACATGTGTGTGTGTGTGTGTGCGCGCGCACAATGTGGTTTCAAAGACCAGTCATTTCCCTCTCTCCATTTCCCATTTATCCCGCTTCCCATATCGGAGGAAGGATTCCAGTATTCCCCTTCTGTACCCTCTTCACTGCTGCATCTCATCATCTTCCTCTGCCTCCCTCATTACTGACTCCACACACATACAGACAGTGACTCAGACAGCTAATGGGGAGTAAAACTCAGAGCCACACTGACAATCAAAATGGCCGCAGCAGCAGTATGTCCGATGTGGACTCTTAGTAGCCCATAGAGTGGACAGTGTTCTCGCTTCTCAAAGGTCGTGTGTATCAGGCCTTCGTCTTGGTGAGGCGCTAAGGCACTTCTAGGATCGGATTTGTTCTGAGTGTTCATGTTGGCTACTTACTCAGTCAATCATGTCAGAGTCTAGCGGATAGTTGAGTCATTCCATACTAACCCATTAGCATTAGTCTGTTTGGTTTGACAGGCGTTTATAGTTGCTTTTATTTATAGGGGCTTTAATATATGCTAGCTATGGGCCGTGGCAGGTTTGATAGAAACCCTGCTTTGTTTCTCACGTTTAAAGATTCCGGATGTCTGTCCCCTGTAGAGAACACGCACACTGTGGATCCCCAGGCCTGCTGTTAACGGTCGTGTGTGTGTGTGTGTGTGTGTGTGTGTGTGTGTGTGTGTGTGTGTGTGTGTGTGTGTGTGTTAAAGAGCAGGGTGATGGATTGGGAACTCCTTAGAGGAGGGAGCCATGCTGCAGTCTAAACACTTGCACACACACTTCAGGGCTCGACAGTAACACTTGTCCTCTTGTCTGGGACAAGTAAAAAAAAATATATATATATATAGGTTTGAGTTGTCCAAATGGACAAGTAAAATAAATCACATAAGAATCACAATATCAAACAATTACTCTGATCAGCATTGGATTAGAGAAGCCAACATTGTAATACTATTTAAAAAAATGTTTCATGTACATAAATAAAAAGCCTAAAGGTCAAAGTATAGTTAATATGCATGCTGTAGCCAAACTTTAATTAGACTTTTAATTACATAAATATAGGCTAAAGGCCAGTCATGTTTGACAGATACAATGAAAGATCATTTACATGAACGTCTAAGGCTTGATTTTTGTCGACATACTCGAGGCGCGGCTCTTTCAGATCAAATGGTCAAAAAAGACCAGAGCGTGAAGAGGACAGTGTCTGTTATGCACCCACATCATCACCCACCCTGAATCTGAGCAGAGACGCTCAGCATTTTAAACGATTTAACCATAAATGGAATTGTTTAAAACCTGGACGTTTTATGTCATTTTATGAGAATGGTGTTTTCTTGCTAATTGCATATTGGAACGTTCCCAAATAGCCTATACAGCCATATGCGCATTGCTGAGTTTATAATATGAAGAAATAAAAGGTAAATCAACATTTTAAGCTTTTGGATCTGTAGTCCCAGAACTGTCCCAGAGTCTGTTATGAACCGTATACTTTTTTTTCCATCGCCCTTCATTTCGAGTCCTGGAGGTATTTATTTGGTTAAGTATTTGGTTCTAATTATAATTCTTTGATATTTTGTAGGCTACCAAGGGTGACCAACCATCCTCCTCCAGGAGAGCCTTAAAGGGGCAGTGTTGTATTTTCAGACAGGAAGTCAACAGGCAGAGTGTAGCCTACATTTTTGTCTGATTCTCTGTGGTAAAAAGAAAAGATAGTAATGCATTTTATTTTGTAAAGTGGTTCCTCGCGTCATACAATGATGTAAACATGGTGTTACAGACTATTTCATTTTTTATTTTTGGACAAGTGACTTTAGCTTTTGGACAAGTCAAACATCAGTCATACTTGTTCAAAGGATAAGTGGCTAAAAAAAGTTACTGTCAAGCCCTGCACTTAAGACACACACACACACACACACACACACACACACACACACATCTAGCAGAGCTCCACTGCACGCTGAGAGAGGAATGTACTTATGAGAGTAGTGAGTCAGACAAGCAGGGGTCACCCTCTCTTATCTCTGCAGCCAAATATATGACTCCCACATGCACTCTCTGCCCCACACCATCCAAAGAGTGTGTGTTGGGGGGGGGGGTTGGCCATCCCAGCCAGGTTACCTCTTAGAATGAAGAAGTACCCAGCCTAATATTGTAGATACTATCTATAACAGACATCTTTACAAGGTGAATACAACTGAAGCTCAGTTGACACCAAGCTGGATTTTTGTTGATTTCCAATGTCACTGAATGTCAGGACTGTTAGTTATAAGGCTGGGATCCGATTGATTTCACCTTTATTTAACAAGGCTAGTCAGTTAAGAACAAATTCTTATTTAAAATGACGGCCTTACCCTGGCCAAACCCTCCCCTAACCCGGACGACGCTGACACAGTATATGCATGAACTAACAGCCATATTTCTGGTGTCGAGCAGCACATGCGCCTCTAGGTTTCTTCCTAGGCTCCTGCCTTTCTAGGGAGTTTTCCCCGAGTCACTGTGCTTCTACATCTGCATTGCTTGCTCTTTGGGGGTTTTAGGCTGGGTTTCTGTATAAAAACTTTGTGACAACTGCTGATGTAAAAAGGGATTTATAAAATACATTTGATTGATTGATTGAACTGAAGGCTTACCATAATCTCACTGAAATAACACATGATGCCATGTGTGTGTGTGTGTGTGTGTGTGTGCGTCACTCACTGTTTCCTTTAGCTCTGCAACGACCCTCTACTCGGTCTCTCACATGCACGCTCACTTAGAATGCGGCAGGCAGACAAATGGATGGACGATCCAAATGACTTTGCTATTACTCTGTTGCCAGCCCACCCCATTCTTACTCCCTCTCGGTCTCTCTCTCTCTTTCACACAAGGCCTCCAGTCAGAGCCTGCGACTATATTTATCTCCGTCCCCACCTTACGAGCCTCGCTGTCTGGCCCGCTGACTGACTGCTGCCCCCAGCGCCTGAAGCAAACCTGGCTGTTTGACAAATAACCGCCTCGTGGATTTGGAACTGGGAGGTTTACCACATTAAGTAGACCGTAAATAAACCACAACTCTATCCTTTGAAGTAGGGGATTGAATTAGTAGGTTAGGAACTATTTCTCGAAAGAAGTTGTACCTTCTGACTCTTGCGCTGACGCAACGGTTTGTTAAAAAGTCTCCCAACGTCACAGTAAACATGTAACAGGAAGTAGAAGACTAGATTTAGCCAGGATCATTGATCTTTTATAATATATCCAGGAGGCCAGTGAGTGTTGCCTGCCACGTTAATCAGGGTATGTCCTGTCACCAAGGTAGCAGTTGGTTGGTGTGTGGGGTACCAAGACACTGTTTGCATTCAACAGTTCATGACATTCACATTTATATGTGTTTGTGTTTGTCCTAGCGTTATGTCGTGTGTGTGTGTGTGTGTGTGTGTGTGTGTGTGTGTGTGTGTGTGTGTGTGTGTGTGTGTGTGTGTGTGTGTGTGTGTGTGTGTGTGTGTGTGTGTGTGTGTGTGTGTGTGTGTGTGTGTGTGTGTGTGTGTGTGTGTGTGTGTGTGTGTGTGTGTGTGTGTGTGTTACATCTTTAAAAATGAATTATCGGTGCTGCTGTTTATCTTGTTGCGTAAGTCGTGTGTGTACTAGCTAGGTAATGGGAGGTGGTGTGTAATGTCCTCGCACGTCAAATAAAACCTCTGATTGGCTCTCGAATTCAAATGCTTCTGTCTTCTCGCAGGACCCGTTTCTGTTTGAGCCCAGCTGTCTGGTCAAAGTGGACGAGTTTGGCTTCTTCATCACGTGGAAGAGCGACGGAAAGGTACAGTCTCTCAGCCAGATCTGTGTATATAAAAGGCTTCTTTTTCATCCTCTTACTCAGTGCCCCATCTTTGTGTTCTGAGTGTATTCAGAGAGAGACATCCATCTCCTCGCACTCACGACTTTACCGTTCCAGCCCCAGGGCCGAGTCATAATTGGGGTGACGGTAGCGTGACTAAGGGCAGTGGTACTTGAAGTGGCCAAGGTAACAGAACAGAGGAGAGGAGAGTTAGTCACTTGTTCCATTGTTCCCACCACCGTTAATACACTATTGACTGAGTTTCAAAGGCTGGAGCAGTGAAAGCTGAGGGTAGTTGGTGAAATATAGCCTACTGCTTACTGCTCATTGCCGTTAATATCTTAGACCGGGTACAGGTTACTGCCAAAATAAATGAAAACAGCAACTTACTAAGGAGTTGGGCCACCGCGAGCCGCCAGAACAGCTTCAATGTGCCTTGGCATAGATTCTACAAGTATCTGGAACTCTATTGGAGGGATGCGACACCATTCTTCCATGAGAAATTCCATCATTTGGTGTTTTGTTGATGGTGGGGGGGAAACGCTGTCTCAGGCGCCGCTCCAGAATCTTCCATGAGTGTTCTGTTGGGTCAGAGAGTTGAGCAGTCATCGTCACTGAAGCTTCTCCCAGACTTTATTCAGAGAGGGAAAAGAAAGACAATGGTATAGAATGGACTTTATTCAGAGAGGGAACAGGAAAGACTGAAAGCTATTCAGCGCTAGGATGCTCCTGTATGAAAAAGTCAAGAGGCTGGAATGCCGTCTCTTATGGCGTGCAGACGTTTCGACTGCACGGTCCTTTTCAACGCCAGTCTCCTTTTCCGACGGTACGTTCTTGCAAGTCGGTCAACTCGATGCGCATGGATGGAAGGAATAGCTTGAGACAGAACTTGACTTAGCCGAGGTGACTCTGAGACGGTGGCATCAAATGAACGCTCCCCGTAGAGGAGAGAGAGGCCCATAATCCTCGCTGAAAATTGCCTTTAGCGTTCATCAAACACTTCAGCAACAGCTCCTGGGTGTTCTTTTGTTCCAACCCTGCTGTAACACGCCTGATTCTGTCAATTAGGAGGGGTTGGCTGCTCGTGTTATACGGTAATGCTGGTTGGAGAGGAAGGGCTTTGTTATCCGTCATACCGTTGGGGTTCATCCGTTGTGTAAGAGGATAAGCAGGATATTCCTCCGCGCTGATCGTATTACTGTCTCGCTCTCTGTCTCTCTCTGGGTTATCGTATTTGTCGCCGCGACATGGGGGCATGTAGGCAGATGTCATTTCAAACAGCCGTATCTGGCCACTAGCATAGCGTATGTCTATGGAGCTTCTGGAGCAGACAGGCAGGATGCTACTGTAATCCGACAAAGCTCGGTGAGGTTTGGGGAGTGGGATGGAATGTGTTTTTTTTGTTTGGCATTGACAAGATCCATTTTTCTCCCTCTGTCTCTCTCTCTCTCTCTCTCCTGTCTCTCTCCCTCCCTCCATCTCTCTCTTTATCTCTCTCTCTACAGGAGGGCCAGGTTCTAGAATGTTCTCTGATCAACAGTATTCGAGTCGGAGCCGTGCCAAGGGTGAGCCCTTTAAAACCCAGTTTCCTCCCTTAGTCCTTACCGTCCTCCCTCCATCTTTCAAATAAACGTCTTACCCACTCCTCTCCTTACCTACTCCTCTCTACCTCTCTGACTCTCTCTCCATCTCTACCTCTCTGACTCTCTCTCCATCCATCTCCTCGCCCTCACGACCTTACCGTTCCAGCCACAGGGCCAAGTCATAATTGGGGTGGCGGTAGCGTGACTAAGGGCAGTGGTACTTGAAGTGGCCAAGGTAACAGAACAGAGGAGAGGAGAGTTAGTCACTTGTTCCATTGTTCCCACCACCGTTAATACACTATTGACTGAGTTTCAAGGGCTGGAGCAGTGAAAGCTGAGGGTAGTTGGTGAAATATAGCCTACTGCTTACTGCTCATTGCCCTTCGTATCTACAGGTATCTGCCAAAATAAAGGAAACATCAATATAATGTCTTAATAAGGCATTGGGCCACCGCAAGCCGCCTGAACAGCTTCAATGTGCCTTGGCATAGATTCTACAAGATTCTACACTCGTTTACCCAAGTGTTTGTTTTATTTTGGCAAATACCTGTACGTTCAACAACATGAAATATTTCGTACTTTAATGTTTATTACCCTCCAGGTTTGTAGCTGTATCTAAAGCGTGTTATTTAGCCTTGGATGTTGTTTCTTATCTGGGAGGGATACTGTAACAATGCCTTTAGAATTTAGTTTGTTAGTTAGTTGCCTCAATAGAACAATTATTTCCAACAGACAAAAAGCTATTGAATACTCTTTGATCGAAACAAATGCATTTAGGCTAATTGGTTGTGGAAAATACACTTGTAAGCATGCAGTCTTTGTCAATGTCTAGGCTGTTCTGTGTCCCTGAAAGTTTTTTCTGCTTTCTTTAAACAGAAGGGTCTTAATGAAAATACAGCTAACATTAACCACAGAGTATTGCTTTCATGAACATCAGGGCTGAACACACACACACACACATGCCCACACATACACATGCTCACACACACCACACACTCACACACAGAAACACAACTACATTTGACTATATTTGTGAAGGCAATTGATTCCCATTCAAAATCCTATTTTCCCTAACCCTAACCTTAACCCCTAACTCCTAACCTTAACTCCTAACCTTAACCCTAATTCTAACCCCAAACCTAACTCATAAGCCTAAAATGTCCTCACTTCTCAGAATTTGTGTTGGTTTACTATTCTTGTGAAGACTTTCTGGTACTCACAAGTATAGTAAAATGTGTACACACACACACACACACACAGCTACTCCTTCCATTACATATAGACTCCCTCAATAATTCTGTGGTCGTGTCCTGCTGCAGTGTAATGTTTGGCATCATGCGAGCGACATAAATTATGGAAGGCCCTGGGGTCCTGAGGGAGTGCCCATACGGATGCCTGGCTATAATTAAGGTGTGCTTCTATCAAAAACGCCGGAGATCAAACCACTCGCTCAGCCCTGAAAAATATACTCAAACATCCTGAAAACACTCGTTGGCGTGTGTGCACAGATCACGAGGTAGTGTGTGTATTGTTGACAGAGCGGGAGGTACTCTACGTCTGAGACAGTGTGTGTGACTGCGTCTGTGCATGGCGTACGTGTGGTGTGTGTAAGGCCGCGTCCCCTCCCTGTCTGTGTTTGGTAAGGTTATGCATTCTTCTTGGTAAACAACAGACAAAGAGCAACTCATCTCATGGCTGATCTCGGTTGGATTGCTAACTCGATTACACAATCGCACAGCTATTGCCGCTAACTCAATGAACAAAGAAAGAAGAATCACATTGAGGATATTTGGCTGTATTCACTTTAATCAACAGAGGCTGGCTTTGCAGAATGAATCGTCTGTTGCTATCCAGCTGATTCAATCGCACAACGGTTACTCTGGTTGTCCTAGATAGTTCAAAGGATAACGCAAGAAGGGGAATCCTCAAATAATCAATGTTACATAGAAAAGTGACATAACATTCTGTCTAAGTCTGTCTGAGACAGATGAAATGGTTAAAAAATGTAACTATCACGTTTTGTAATGACTTGATATTCTGTTGGTCTTTATTACATACAGTTGAAGTGGGAAGTTTACATACACTTAGGTTGGAGTCATTAAAACTCGTTTTTCAACCACTCCACAAATTTCTTGTTAACCGACTATAGTTTTGGCAAGTCGGTTAGGACATCTACTTTGTGCATGACACAAGTAATCTTTCCAACAATTGTTTACAGACAGATTATTTCACTTATAATTCACTGTATCACAATTCCAGTGGGTCAGAAGTTTACATACACTAAGTTGACTGTGCCTTTAAACAGCTTGGAAAATTTCAGAAAATTATGTAATGGCTTTAGAAGCTTCTGATAGGCTAATTGACATAATTTGAGTCAATTGCAGGTATACCTGTGGATGAATTTCAAGGCCTACCTTCAAACTCAGTGCCTCTTTGCTTGACATCATGGGAAAATCAAAATAAATCAGCCAAGACCTCAGACAAAAAATTGTAGACCTCCACAAGTCTGGTTCATCCTTGGGAGCAATTTCCAAACGCCTGAAGGTACCACGTTCATCTGTACAAACAATAGTACGCAAGTATAAACACCATGGGACCACGCAGCTGTCATACTGCTCAGGAAGGAGACACGTTCTGTCTCCTGGAGATGAACGTACTTTGGTGTGAAAAGTGCAAATCAATCCCAGAACAACAGCAAAGGACCTTGTGAAGATGCTGGAGAAAACAGGTACAAAATTATCTATATCCACAGTAAAACGAGTCCTATATCGACATAACCTGAAAGGCCGCTCAGCAAGGAAGAAGCCACTGCTCCAAAACCGCCATAAAAAAGCCAGACTACGGTTTGCACATGGGGACAAAGATTGTACTTTTTGGAGAAATGTCCCCTGGTCTGATGAAACAAAAATGTAACTGTTTGGCCATAAGGACCATCGTTATGTTTGGAGGAAAAAGGGGGAGGCTTGCAAGCCAAAGAACACCATCCCAACCGTGAAGCACGGGGGTGGCAGCATCATGTTGTGGGGGTCTTTTGCTGCAGGAGGGACTGGTGCACTTCACAAAATAGATGGCATCATGAGGAGGAAAATTATGTGGATATATTGAAGCAACATCTCAAGACATCTGTCAGGAAGTTGAAGCTTGGTCGCAAATGGGTCTTCCAAATGGACAATGACCCCAAGCATACTTCCAAAGTTGTGGCAAAATGGCTTAAGGACAACAAAGTCAAGGTATTGGAGTGGCCATCACAAAGCCCTGACCTCAATCCCATAGAAAATTTGTGGGCAGAACTGAAAAAGCATGTGCGAGCAAGGAGGCCTACAAACCTGACTCAGTTACACCAGCTCTGTCAGGAGGAATGGGCCAAAATTCACCCAGCTTATTGTGGGACGCTTGTGGAAGGCTACCTGAAATGTTTGACCCAAGTTCAACAATTTAAAGGCTATGCTACCAAATACTAATTGAGTGTATGTAAGCTTCTGACCCTCTGGGAATGCGATGAAAGAAATAAAAGCTGAAATAAATCATTCTCTCTGCTATTATTCTGATATTTCACATTCGTAAAATAAAGTGGTGGTCCAAACTGACCTAAGACAGGGAATTGTACGAGGATTAAATGTCAGGAATTGTGAAAAACTGAGTTTAAATGTATTTGGCTAAGGTGTCTGTAAACTTCCGACTTCAACTGTATCTCTCTCCCCCTCTCTCCTCTCTCTAGGACCCTAAGATTCTGTCTTCGTTCGAGGCAGCGGGGAAGAAAGAGGAGGAGCTGGAGGGATGTGTCATCTGTGTCTGTAGCGGGACCGACCTCGTCAACCTCTCCTTCATGTACATGGTGGCTGACAGCCCAGACACAGCTAGGGTAAATACGCAACGTTAATATCACGTTATGACAGCGTTATTACAACGTTCATACGACATCCATACCTCATTACACGCTGCGACTGATCCGATCGACCAGGAATATCACAGCTAGGGTCAATGCGCAACATTAAAACCGGCACAGGGTTCATGCAACACTATTACAACATGAATGTAACGTTACTCAACTCTAACAGACCTAGTCAACCCCAATTTTTTCACATGGTGGTAGTGAATCCAGACAATGCTAGCGTAATGCCATCACGCAGCCAGGGTATCTCTCTGTCCCTCTCGCTCTCTCTCTCGCTCTCCCAGCTAGCCCGTACAGGGGTCGTCATGTTAAACATTGCACTCTGGTGGTGACATTGAAGACTGTGGCTAGCCAGCCAGGATGCTTTAGAGGAGTGTTTGAAGAAATGGGGAGATTGGAGTTCTCAGTCAGCTGGGAGCAGAAGACACCTTTTATTGTCTGATTACTGAAGAAATGAACCGGCGATGTATCAGTGAACAGATGACGATGAATTGTTTGATGTAGTTGTTCTAGTTGGATTCCTGATACGACATATATAAGAGACGGAGCGAGAGAGAGCGAGGGGGGGGGGGGGGGGTTTACACTGTAGAAGACGGAATGCGGAATGCCAAATGAATGATAATAGACTACCTAGAGGTGCCATCACCAGCTGAGCTTGAAGGTCACACACACACACACACACACAAACACACGCTCATTCATGCTACCTTGTTCTCTTGCTCTCTCGTATACAGACACACGAACACACCATCTCACACTCTCCGCAGGTTAGTTGCAGCAGACCTGAAGAGCTGACACAGTTGATCACATCAGCACAGCCTGTGAACAACACACACACGCGCACACACACGTAGCCCAGAGACAAACGGCACGCTGCCTCACGTATTAAGGGTAATGTGTCCGTTGAAAGAGATCGAAGCCGGATAAGATGTGTTCTAGAGAGGAAGAGAGAGAGAGAGAGAGAGAGAGGCGAGGGAGAGCCGAAATCAACGCTGTTTACACACACACACACACACACAGGCAGGATAGCTGTTTGCATACATCTGCATCTGCTGTTTGGTCGTGGCTGCTTTGAAATTAAACAGAGAGAGGAAATTAAACAAACACTGTGAGTGAGGAGAGAGCACACACGCATAGACACAGTGAAACGGATACGCTGTGAGTGAATAAACGTCCGGAGAAGGCCGTATGCGTGTGTGTGTGTATTGTGTAAGTTCGCTACATGGCCAAAAGTATGCGGACACCTGCTCGTCAAACGTTTCATTCCAAAATCAGGGATATTAATATGGAGTTGGTCCCCCCTTTGCTGCTATTACAGCCACCACTCTTGTGGGAAGGCTTTCCACTAGATGTTGGAACATTGCTGCGGGGACTTGCTTCCATTCAGCCCCAAGAGCATTAGTGAGGTCGGGCACTGATCCTTACCCACTCCTCTCTACCTCTCTGACTCTCTCCATCCATCTCCTTGACCTCACAACCTTACCCATTCCAGCCACAGGGCCAAGTCAAAATTGGGGTGACGGTAGCGTGACTAAGGGCAGTGGCACTTGAAGTGGCCAAGGTAACAGAACAGAGGAGAGGAGAGTTAGTCACTTGTTCCATTGTTCCCACCACCGTTAATACACTATTGACTGAGTTTCAAGGGCTGGAGCAGTGAAAGCTGAGGGTAGTTGGTGAATTATAGCCTACTGCTTACTGCTCATTGCCCTTCGTATCTTAGACCAGGTACAGCTACAGGTAACTGCCAAAATAAAGGAAACATCAATATAATGTCTTCATAAGGCAGTGGGCCACCGCAAGCCGCCTGAACAGCTTCAATGTGCCTTGGCATAGATTCTACAAGATTCTACACTCTTTTACCCAAGTGTGTGTTTTATTTTGGCGATTACCTGTACATTCAACAACATGAAATATTTCATACTTGAATGTTTATTACCCTCCAGGTTTGTAGCTGTATCTAAAGCGTGTTATTTAGCCTTGGATGTTGTTTCTTATCTGGGAGGGATACTGTAACAATGCTTTTAGAATTTAGTTTGTTAGTTAGTTGCCTCAATAGAACAATTATTTCCAACAGACAACAAGCTATTGAATACTCTTTGATCGAAAACAAATGCATTTAGGCTAATTGGTTGTGGAAAATACACTTGTAAGCATGCAGTCTTTGTCAATGTCTAGGCTGTTCTGTGTCCCTGAAAGTTTTTTCTGCTTTCTTTAAACAGAAGGGTCTTAATGAAAATACAGCTAACATTACCCACAGAGTATTGCTTTCATGAACATCAGGGCTGAACACACACACACACATGCCCAGACATACACATGCTCACACACAACACACACTCACACACAGAAACACACAACTATGTTTTACTATACTTGTGAAGACTTTTTGGGGACCAACAATTGATTCCCATTCAAAATCCTATTTTCCCTAACCTTAACCATAAACCCTAACTCCTAACCTTAACCTTAAACTTAACAACTAACCCCTATTTTGTAAGTTCACTAGTAAGTGCTCGTCGAACATTTAATTCCAAAATCAGAGATATTAATATGGAGTTGGTCCCCCCTTTGCTGCTATAACAGCCTCCGCTCTTCTGGGAAGGCTTTCCACTAGATGTTGGAACATTGCTGCTATAACAGCCTCCGCTCTTCTGGGAAGGCTTTCCACTAGATGTTGGAACATCGCTGCGGGGACTTGCTACCATTCAGCCATGTTGAAAGTCACTGAGCTCTTCAGTAAGGCCATTCTGCTGCCATTGTTTTGCTATGGAGATTGCATGGCTGTGTGCTCTATTTTATGCACCTGTGAGCAACGGGTGTGGATGAAATAGCTGAATCCCCTAATTTGAAGGGGTGTCCACATACTTTTGGATATATAGTGTATGTATGTGTGAACGCCTGTGTTTGTTTGTTTGTTTGTTTGCAGAAGTGGACGGAAGGTTTGAGGTCAGTGATCCACAATTTCAGAGCCAATAACGTCTGTCCTATGACCTGCCTCAAGAAACAGTGAGTAGACACCCATTCAAAAGCCTATTTTCCTTAACCCCTAACCCTAACTCCTAAAACCTAACGCTAATTGTAACACTAAACCTAACCCCTAAGCCTAAGATTGCCTTTTTCCTTGTAGGGACCGGCTAAATGCCCCCACTTGTCTGAATTTTCCTTGTTTTACGATAGAAAAACCCAAAACACACACCTCAATATGTGTTGTCTCTCCTCTTTTTTTTTAGTTGGATGAGGATGTGCTTTCTGACCAATGTGAACGGCAAGATCCCAGTGAGAACGTAAGAGACACTTCAGTCGGTAATAACATTTATCACTCATTTGAGTTCATCCAATGGACGTTGTGACGACGGCCGACTCGCTCTGTTTCAGCATCACACGGACATTCGCGTCTGGGAAAACGGAGAAAGGAATCTTTCAGGCTCTGAAGGAGCTGGGACTGCCTAGTGGAAAGGTAATGTGGATGTTGTGCACGGTACCTTTTTATTGTAATTCTGTCGTCGGCTCTACCTTCCGTCTTCAGAATGATGGCGTAGAACACTGTTGTGTACACTGTGTGCTACTATATTCTTCCCCTGGTGTAACACGTATCATGTCCGTTCTTTCCCTCAGAACGATGAGATCGAACACTCAGCGTTCCCCTTTGACATCTTCTATGCCCTGACTCAGAAGATCTGCCCTCGTACTGACATCGAGGAACTCTTCAAGAAAATGTGAGTGGTCACTAACTCCGCTCCCCAGGCCTCTTCTGCTGTTCTCTCCCCTCTCAATGATCTAACCTGGCGCTACTCTAGGAAGCTAGCTGTGCCATAAATGCTAGTCACATCTGAGCGTACAGTAAGGGTAGGAGTGACAAGGTCTTACACTGGTTGAGAAGACATCTTGTCAACGTCGAAACTCGTTGTAAATCTGTATTTTCAACCAGTTTTGCTCACTGGTCAGGCGTTTACAGTACAACATCTATGTAGTATTTTATTGCTATGTGTTTTTCCAGCAACAGTGATTCTTGTAGTGAAAGAGGTATTTAGTAACCATTTGGGTTGATAACTGTAGTGTATATATACTGTTTGTGTGAATGACAGGAGAGAGAGAGTGTGGTTCTACAGTGCATTCGGAAAGTATTCAGACCCCTTCCCTTTTTTGAGATGTTGTTTACGTTACAGCCTTATTCTAAAATGGATTAAATAAATAAAAAATCTCCTCATCAATCTACACACAATACCCCATAATGACATCACAATACCCCATAATGACATCACAATACCCAATAATGACATCAATCTACACACAATACCCCATAATGACATCACAATACCCCATAATGACATCACAATACCCCATAATGACAAAGCGACAAAAGTTTTTGGGGGATTATTAAATATTCAGACCCCTTGCTATGAGACTCGAAATTGAGCTCAGGTGCATCCTGTTTCCATTGATCCTCCTTGAGATGTTTCTACGACTTGATTGGAGTCCACCTGTGGATAGTTCAGTTGATTTGACATGATTTGGAAAAGCACACACCTGTCTACATAAGCTCCCACAGTTGACAGTGCATGTCAGAGCAGTGACCAAGAACCCGATGGTCACTCTGACAGAGCTCCAGAGTTCCACTGTGGAGATGAGAGAACCTTCCAGATGGATAGCCATCTCTGCAGCACTCCAGCAATCAGGCCTTTATGGTAGAGTGGCCAGACGGAAGCCACTCCTCAGTAAAAGGCACATGACAACACGCTTGGAGTTTGCCCAAAAGCACTTAAGGCACTCTCAGACCATGAGAGACAAGATTCTCTGGTCTGATGAAACCAAGATCGAAGTCTTTGGCCTGAATGCCAAGCGTCACGTCTGGAGGAAACCTGGCACCATCCCTACGGTGAAGCATGGTGGTGGCAGCATCATACTGTGGGGATGTTTTTCAGCGGCAGGGACTGGGAGACTAGTCAGGATCAAGTGAAAGATTAACAGAGCAAAGTACAGCGAGATCCTTGATGAAAACCTGCTCCAGAGCACTCAGGACCTTAGACTGGGACGAAGGTTCACCTTCCAACAGGACAACGACCCTAAGCACACAGCCAAGACAATGCAGGAGTGGCTTTGGGACAAGTCTCTGAATGTCCTTGGAGTTGTCCAGCCAGAACCCAATCGAACATCTCTGGAGAGACCTGAAAATAACTGTGCAGCGACACTCCCCATCCAACTTGACAGAGTTTGAGAGGATCTGCAGAGAAGAATGGGAGAAAATACTCAAATACAGGGTGTGTCAAGCTTGTAGCGTCATACCCAAGAAGACTCTAGGCTGTAATCGCTGCCAAAGGTGCTTCAACAAAGTACTAAGTAAAGGGTCTGAATGTGATATTTAAGTTTATTTTAATACATTTGCAAAAAAAATAATAATACATTTTGCAAAAATAATACATTAATACATTTTGCTTTGTCATTATGTGGTATTGTGTGTAGATTAATGAGGATTCTTTTTTTGCCCCTCCATTTTAGAACAAGGCTGTAACATAACAAAATGTGGGAAAAGTCAAGTGCTCTGAATACTTCCCGAATGCACCGTATGTTGGTGTTTTGTTGAGAGATCAAATTTCTTAGACAGTCTGCAGCTGCTCTACTAATAACCCCCGGACAACCTAATCTGCTTCATCAGGGACACATTAACACGTTTCTTTTAAAACTAACTCAACGGTTTTTAAATGTTTGACCAGTGGTGATGTTATTAACATGTTCTAGAATGTTCTTTTGAAAGTGTAACATGACAGTGCTCTATTTTTACCCTTTAAATATATATATTTTTCTGCTTTGTAGTTACTGACTGACTGAGAGAAACCTAACATTTTGTCTTTGTAATGAATTCCTTTGCAGCAATGGGGACAAAAGTGATTTTTTAAACGTAGACCAGTTAGTCAGCTTTCTGAATGAAGTAAGCTTTTTATCATTCATTAACTTCACTGTGTGACTGCTTGACCCCTCCCCTCTCACCTGGCATAGGGTAGAAGTTGCCCTTAGGCACAGATCTAGGATCAGTTAACATTTGGGGGGGATAACAATGCAAAACTGACCTTAAATCATTGTCTAGGGATAACTTCATCCTGACTCTCTAAGCTGCACGCCCCCCCCCCCCCCCCCATCCCCAACCTATTTCCCCCCACCCCCGCATACTTGTGACTGATTGTGTAACCCTGGCAACCTGTGGAGGGAGGGGCTCCCTGTTCGGCCATCTTGCCTGTTCCTTGCTGCCTGTTTGTCTGTCTGTCTGCTAGTTGTCTCTGCTTTGGCTGAAAAACGTACCTGCTTCCACTTCTATCTTCTGTTCGTGTGCCTGCTTCTCTTTCTCTGTGTGCAATGCTGAAGTGGATCCCCAGTAGTACAAAAGCTCTGAAAAATGTGTTCCCTCCTGCTTTAGTGGCCAGTGGTGTTGTCGTGTCTCTCTTCTTGTAAGACCACACACGCTAGCTCCCTACTTCTGACGAGCACACACACACCTCTTCTCCCCCACCTCATTGCAGTAGCTCTGTACCAGTAACTGGCTTTTTGGTTTTCATTTCAACACCCACAAATGAATGATGTGTTTGTACCGGATAGTACTATATCCATTGTCACTGTGTCAGTGTAAGGTGTCGACCCGCATTTGTTTGTAAGCGTCAGCTGTGTGTGTGTGTGTGTTTTTAATTGCTGTCTTTTGTCATAATGGTCCCCGATCCTAACCTGAGAAATTGAACAGAGGTGGTTCGTTAAAGCAACCCTCGCATGATGTGTAGCTTAACCCTTGCGTAAGACCTGAAAACTGGCGTTAGCTTCACGAGCTAATTAGATCAGCGGGATAAAATAGTTTCATGGCACGCAGAAGACACCGGGTTCAACTCGGTTGTTCACATGACTTGTGCACGTAAAGTTTCTCGAAAGTAGCTTAAAACCATAAACACGTTTCTGCAAAGTTTTGCCGAAGTCAGGCATTAGTATTCATGGGAGATCTGCGCAGAAGCTCGAGCTACATGCACATTTCTCAAGTTAGGAATGGGTCCCAATGTTCTTAGTGTGCAGTGACGTGTGTGTGTGTGCTGGTGAGTGAGACGGTCTTCTGTATCATTGCGTTCTCCAGAACCAGCGCGACCCGCGGCTAAATGAGATCCTGTTCCCCTTCTACGACCCGAAACGAGCCATGCAGATCATCGAGAAGTACGAGAGAGACCCCGACCTCAAGAAGAAAGGTGAGAGAGTGGGATGGATGGAGAGAGAGTGGGAGAGGGAAGAGCACTGCTGCCCTCTTCTGGTGAATAGCAAAAGAGCACACCGCCCTCATACTAATGTACGCACATGTTGGTTGTGTGAGAGTTGAGGAAAAACTAAGTCGAAGAGTGTATGTTAAACACACACTCTTAGACACTCTCTTACTCCCCCCCCTGCTCCTCCTCCTCCTCTCCCCCAGGCCGTATGTCCAGCGATGGCTTCTGCAGGTACCTGATGTCAGATGAGAATGCCCCGGTGTTCCTGGACTGTCTGGAGCTGTACCAGGACATGGAGCAGCCGCTGGCCCACTACTTCATTGCCTCGTCCCACAACACCTACCTGAACGGGAGGCAGTTCGGAGGGAAGTCCTCCGTGGAGATGTACAGACAGGTGCTGCTCTCCGGCTGCAGGTAGGGGTGGAGAGGGGTGTGGATGAGGGATGTGTGTGTGTTTTTATATAAAGTGTGTAAACTATTTTTATATTTGTGTCAGGTGTGTAGAGCTGGACTGCTGGGATGGGAAAGGAGAAGACCAGGAGCCTATCATCACTCACGGCAAGGCCATGTGTACTGACATCCTCTTCAAGGTACATGCATGCACACACACGCACACGCACACGCACACGCACACTCACACTCACACACACACACACACACACACACTCACTCACTCACTCAAAGAATGAAGACGATTAGTCAGAACGTTGACTTCATTACGTATGGCAAGTCTGCCCTCTTGTGTTGATCGATTGATACTGCATCTGATTGCAACCTGCAGCTCCACTGGGAGTTACACTGTAGTTATTGATCAGACACTCACATCCAGAGAGACTTAAGGAGATTGATCAATAATGGATCCAGGGTGATTTTTAACATCAAATCCCCATGTTGTTGTCCCCCCCTCCCCCCCCCCCCCACCTCATAAAGGATGTGATCTCAGCCATCAGGGAAACTGCCTTTGTGACGTCTGAGTATCCCGTGATCCTGTCATTTGAAAACCACTGCAGGTAGGGCTTCACAATGATCCGGAATCATCTTTGACAACTTCGTACATGACAATGTCGTTATTTATTCCTGTGCGAGAGGGAAAGTAGGGAGCTAACTGTCACACTTGTCTTCTCTTACTCGCACAGCCTTTGCTGATAACTATACCGCGGGGAATATTGACTTACTGTGACATGTGGTTGTCTCACCTAGCTAGCTCTCTTAAGACGAACGCACTTAACTGTAAGTCGCTCTGGATAAGAGCGTCTGCTAAGGGACTCAAGTGTCAATGGAAATGTCTTGAGGCAAATGTTTGATCACGTGCGTTAGGATTTCACAACGATCCAGAATCATTTGGACAATTTTACACATAAGGTTATTATTTATTCCTGGTCATCTGATCGAAATGACATGTAACTGTTATTACATTTGATTTAATGACAACAGCAACAACAACAATCCTGTGTGTTTCAGTAAACCCCAGCAGTATAAGATGGCTCGTTATTGTGAGGAGATCTTTGGAGAATACCTACTGAGGCATCCTCTTGAGGGATTCCCTGTGAGTCCACCTTCTAGCACACTATATATCTATACCTGTCTGTTTCTTATCTACAGTGTCTGTATCTGTATCTGTACCGTGTCTGACAGTTGAGGATGACTGGACATGGTAAAGAATGTGGATGTAATATTTCCATGTTACAGACAATGAACCATTTACTGCAAATGTCTTGAGTCATTTTATTTTTAAAAACGTAATGTTTGCTGTTGTTGCCAGGTTGAAGCGGGTCGTCCCTTGCCTTCTCCCAACGATCTCAAACGCAAAATCCTCATCAAAAACAAACGCTTGAAACCCGAGGTGGAACAGAGTACGTTGACAGCGACAGTCTTGTCTTTCACATGACTGTTAACTTTATGCAAAGATTAATTTTCTATCCCTTAGTTTCACACAGATGTTGCTACTGCTCGACCTGCCTGTTCTGAGTCATTCTGCATGTTGGTTTTTGATTGACTTACACTATGCTGACTTTTGTTGTTGCGTGTGTGTGTGTGTGTGTGTTCTGCAGAGCAGTTAGAGTCTTTTAAGAAGCACATGGAGGCAGGAGAGACCAACACACCAGCCATCTTACTAGGAGCAGAGACCGAGGAAGATGTGGAGAACGGTGAGTGTGTGTGTGTGTGTGTGTGTGTGTGTGTGTGTGTGTGTGTGTGTGTGTGTGTGTGTGTGTGCAGATATTTACGTGTGTGTACGTACGCCTGTTCTCCTTTTTGTGCTGGTGTGTGGTCACTTTGGATGCTGAGATATTCAGGCAATTTGAATCGGTTGACAAGAGTGTAAGCGTGCAATTTTGAAATGTGTTTGTGCATCATCAGCGTTTCTCATGTTATGTCAGTCACCGACAGTCACTCAATTAGCCCACGTCAGCTAACATTTTATAGATTGTAAGCAATTTTTTTCCCAGTCTTGCCAGCTATCTAAACCTTCTAGTAATCATGGTTGAATTACTGACCAGGCACGCGAGGCACGAACCCAGTGGCCCTAACCTCCAGGCTGCCCCCATTCAGATATTATATGAACGTGGCATAAGTCATGGCAGAATGTGTAGAATTGCAGGACATTCACTTTTAAGCTTCACATTTTTCTCTCCGCCACCCAGAGGGGGGCAACTAAAATGTTTTCGCCTCAAGGTGGGGGGGGGGGGGGGGGGCTGTTTTGAACGGTGTGTGTTGGAGGGTAAGAGTGTGTTCCTGTATCTGTAGCTCCCGGTGATGTGAAGGATGTGATTCCTGACTTGAAGACGTCTGCATCAGAGGAGCCTAGTGAAGAGAACAGCCTCAGCACCAGTGTCAGTATCAGTGACAGCGTCAGCGTCGGCGTCAGCGTGAGTGTGAACAAAGACGGAGAGGGGAAGGAGAGGGACAACAGCATCAAAAAGGTAGACATTTTGTGAACGGAATTTGTTTTTTTTAGGTAAGACTTTGTAACCTATGACCCAAAAAGAGTCTCTGTGTTCAGTCGTGTGTTCAGGTGGTGACAGAGATACATTATGTAGACGTCATGTTGATGTACTACAGTATATTGCCTACCTGAAGTAATCACAGCCCTTGACTTTTCCACTTTCTGTTGTTACAAAGTGGATTTAATTGTAATTGTTTGTCAGCAATCTACACAAAATACTCTGTAATGTCAAAGTGGAAGAAAATGTTATTTTATTCATGGCAAATAAAGCACTAATATATTGATTCGATAAGTATTCAACCCCCTGAGTCAATACATGTTAGAATCACCTTTGGCAGCGAATACAGCTGTCAGTCTTTCTGGGTAATTATCTTAAGAACTTTGCAAACCTGGATTGTACAATATTTGCCCATTATTCTTGTTTACATTCGTCAAGCTCTGTCAAGTTGGTTGTTGATCATTGCTAGACAGTCATTTTCAAGTCTTGCCATAGATTTTCAAGCCAATTTAAGTGAAACTGTAACTAGGCCACTCAGGAACATTCAATGTCATCTTGGTAAGCAACTCCAGTTTGTACACTACCGTTCAAAAGTTTGGGGTCACTTAGAAATGTCCTTGTTTTTTTGAAAGAAAAGCGACTTTTTTGTCCATTTAAAATAACAGCAAATTGATCAGAAATACAGTGTAGACATTGTTAATGTTGTAAATGACTATTGTAGCTGGAAACCAATTTTTATGTAATATCTACATAGGAGTACAGAGGCCCGTTATCATCAACCATCACTTCTGTGTTCCAATGGCACGTTGTGTTAGCTAATCCAAGTTTATCATTTTAAAAGGCTAATTGATCGTTAGGAAACCCTTTTGCAATTATGTTAGCACAGCTGAAAACTGTTGTCCTGATTAAAGAAGCAATAAAACGGACCTTCTTTAGACTAGTTGAGTATCTGGAGCATCAGCATTTGTGGGTTCGATAACAGGCTCAAAATGGCCAGAAACAAAACTTTCTTCTGAAACTCGTCAGTCTATTCTTGTTCTGAGAAATGAAGGCTATTCCATGCGAGAAATTGTCAAGAAACTGAAGATCTCGACAACGCTGTGTACTACTCCCTTCACAGAACAGTGCAAACTGGCTCTAACCAGAATAGAAAGAGGAGTGGGAGGCTGCGGTGCACAACTGAGCAAGAGGACAAGTACATTAGAGTGTCTAGTTTGAGAAACAGACACCTCACAAGTCCTCAACTGGCAGCTTCATTATATAGTACCTGCAAAACACCGGTCTCAACGTCAACAGTGAAGAGGTGACTCCGGGATGCTGGCCTTCTAGGCAGAGTTGCAAAGAAAAAGCCATATCTCAGAATGGCCAATAAAAATAAAAGATTAAGATGGGCAAAAGAACACAGACACTGTACAGAGGTATATTGGATCTAATTTTGGAGTGTTCGGATCACAGAACATTTGTGAGACGCAGAAAAAATGAAAAGATGCTTTTCAGATGCTGAAAAGATCTGTCAAGCATGGTGGAGGGAATGTGATGGTCTGGGGGTGCTTTGGTGGTGGTAAAGTGGGAGATTTGTACAGGGTAAAAGGTGATCTTGAAGAAGGAAGGCTGTCACTCAATTTTGCAACGTCATGCCATACCCTGTGGACGGCGCTTAATTGGAGACAATTTCCTGCTACAACAGGACAATGACCCAAAGCACAGCTCCAAACTATGCAATAACTATTTAGGGAAGATGCAGTCAGCTGGTATTCTGTCTTTAATGGAGTGGCCAGCACAGTCACCGGATCTTAACCCTATTGAGCTGTTGCAGGAGCAGCTTGACCGTATGGTACATAAGAAGTGCCCATCAAGCCAAATCAATTTGTGGGAGGTGCTTCAGGAAGCATGCGGGTGAAATCTCTTCAGATTACCTCAACAAATTGACAACTAGAATGCCAAAGGTCTGCAAGGCTGTAATTGCTACAAATGGAGGATTCTTTGACGAAAGCAAAGTTTGAAGGACACAATTATTATTTCAATTAAAAATCATTATTTATAACCTTGCCAACATCTTGACTATATTTCCTATTCATTTTGCAACTAATTTCATGTATGTTTTCATGGAAACCAAGGACATTTCTAAGTGACACAAACTTTTGAACAGTAGTGTATTTGGCCAAGCATTATAGGTTATTGTCCTGCTGGAAGGTGGATTTGTCTTCCAGTGTCTGGTGGAAAGCAAACTGAACCAGGTTTTCCTCATGGATTTTGCCTGTGCTTAGCTCCATTCTGTTTCCTTTTATCCCCCCAAAAATCCCTAGTCCTTGCAGATGACAAGCATACCCATAACATGATGCAGCCACCACCGTGCTTGAAAATATGAAGTGTGGTACTCAGTGATGTGTTGGATTTGCCCCAAACATAATTCTTTGTATTCCGGACAAAAATGTCATTTCTTTGCCATATTTTTTGCAGTATTACTTTAGTGCCTTGTTGCAAATAGGATGTTTTGGAATATTTGTATTCTGTACAGGCTTCCTTCTTTTCACTCTGTCAATTATTCGTAAAAGATATACAGTACCAGTCAAAAGTTTGGACACACCTACTCATTCAAGGGTTTTTCTTTATTTGTACTATTTTCTACATTGTAGAATAATAGTGAAGACATCAAAACTATGAAATAACACATCTGGAATCATGTAGGAACCAAAAAAGTGTTAAACAAATCCAAATATAGTTTCTATTTGAGATTCTTCAAAGTAGCCACCCTTTGCCTTGATGACAGCTTTGTCACTCTTGGCATTCTCTCAACCAGCTTCATGAGGTAGTCACCTGGAATGCATTTCAATGAACAGGTGTCCCTTCTTAACAGTTAATTTGTTGGATTTCTGTCCTTAATGTGTTTGAGCCAATCAGTTGTGTTGTGACAAGGTAGGGGTGGTATACAGAAGATAGCCCTATTTGGTAAAAGACCAAGTCCATATTATGGCAATAACATTTCAAATAGGCAAAGAGAAACGACAGTCCATTTACTTTAAGACATGAAAGCAGGTCAATCAAGTGCAGTCGCAAAAACCATCAAGCGGTATGATGAAACTGGTTCTCATTAAGACCTCCACAGGAAAGGAAGACCCAGAGTTACCTCTGCTGTAGAGAATAAGTTCATTAGAGTTAACTGCACCTCAGATTGCAGCCCAAATAAATGCTTCACAGAGTTCAAGTAACAGACACATCTCAACATCAACTGTTCAGTGGAGACTGCGTGAATCAGGCCTTCATGGTCGAATTGCTGCAAAGAAACCACTACTAAAGGACACCAATAAGAAGAAGAGACTTGCTTGGGCTAAGAAACACGAGCAATGGACATTAGACCGGTGGAAATCTGTCCTTTTTGAGATTTTTAGTTCGAGACGCAGAGTAGGAAAACGGATTATCTCCGCATCTGTGGGCCCCACCGTGAAGCATGGAAGAGGAGGCGTGATGGTGGCACTGTCTGCGATTTATTTTGAATTCAAGGCACATTTGTACTGTATGTGTATATATATTTTTTTTATCCACTTTGACATGATGGGGTATTATCTGTAGATCGGTGACACAAAATCTAAATGGAATAAATGTTATATTCAGGCTGTAACACAACAAACAAACAAAAAGTCAAGGGAAGTGAATCCTTTCTGAAGGCACTGTATGTTTAAGCAATGAGGCCCGAAGCGGTGTGGTATATTAGATAATATGCCACGGCTAAGTGCTGTTCTTACGCACGACGCGAAGTGGAGTGCCTGGATACAGCCCTTCACCGTGGTACATTGGCCATGTACCACCAACCCCAAGGTGCCTTATTGCGATGATCAACTGGTTACCAGCGTAAATAGAACAGTAAACATGTATGTATGTGTCACCCCATGGTACAGTGTATTTCACTATCGTTTATAATTGACTATTGTTCAGGTGGTGGAGGAGGATCCAACAGAGATGTCTGAGGCCACAGAAGCAACAGACGCCACAGACATCTCCGAGGCGTCTGAGGATAACAACAACAAGAAGGTGTGAGCGTCGGGTTCAGCTGCTCCTTCTCTCTTTACTAACCTCTCCCTACCGCTGAGCGTGTGGCCTTCTCTCTTTACTAACCTCTCCCTACCGCTGAGCGTGTGGCCTTCTCTCTTTACTAACCTCTCCCTACCGCTGAGCGTGTGGCCTTCTCTCTTTACTAACCTCTCCCTACCGCTGAGCGTGTGGCCTTCTCTCTTTACTAACCTCTCCCTACCGCTGAGCGTGTGGCCTTCTCTCTTTACTAACCTCTCCCTACCGCTGAGCGTGTGGCCTTCTCTCTTTACTAACCTCTCCCTACCGCTGAGCGTGTGGCCTTCTCTCTTTACTAACCTCTCCCTACCGCTGAGCGTGTGGCCTTCTCTCTTTACTAACCTCTCCCTACCGCTGAGCGTGTGGCCTTCTCTCTTTACTAACCTCTCCCTACCGCTGAGCGTGTGGCCTTCTCTCTTTACTAACCTCTCCCTACCGCTGAGCGTGTGGCCTTCTCTCTTTACTAACCTCTCCCTACCGCTGAGCGTGTGGCCTTCTCTCTTTACTAACCTCTCCCTACCGCTGAGCGTGTGGCCTTCTCTCTTTACTAACCTCTCCCTACCGCTGAGCGTGTGGCCTTCTCTCTTTACTAACCTCTCCCTACCGCTGAGCGTGTGGCCTTCTCTCTTTACTAACCTCTCCCTACCGCTGAGCGTGTGGCCTTCTCTCTTTACTAACCTCTCCCTACCGCTGAGCGTGTGGCCTTCTCTCTTTCCTACCCTCTCCCTACCGCTGAGCGTGTGGCCTTCTCTCTTTACTAACCTCTCCCTACCGCTGAGCGTGTGGCCTTCTCTCTTTACTAACCTCTCCCTACCGCTGAGCGTGTGGCCTTCTCTCTTTACTAACCTCTCCCTACCGCTGAGCGTGTAGCCTTCTCTCTTTACTAACCTCTCCCTACAGCTGAGCGTGTGGCCTTCTCTCTGACCTGTAGCTCTCGTAAAGCTCTTTCTCTGGACAGGGAATGTATGTGTTGATAACGAGAGTGTGCCTAACGTTGTGCTTCATAATGACTTGACTTGATTCAGACTCGAGGCTTCTCTGTGTACATAGTGGGGACTGGGAGACAACAGAGATGTGTGTTGACGTGTAAAAACCGGCAGTGTGTTTTTCTGCTCCCGTGTAGACGGGAGAGACGACGGATGACGAGGAGGCTCTGATTGCCTCGTACACGTACGTAGGAGCCACCACCAACATCCACCCCTACCTCTCTGCCATGGTCAACTACGCCCAGCCTGTCAAGTTCCAGAGCTTCGACGTCGCAGAAGGTAGTGTCCAACTTCGGTTATGCTGAATCGAGTGGCTCTGTGTGTTTTGCTATGGTCAACTTAAAGCTTTTTGTAGAACTTCCAGAACTATGCTGGTTAGTTGGAGTGTGGCGCTTGCAACCTCAGAGTTGTGCGTAGTGGGTAAACTTTTGGATGTGTCAGAGATATCAGATGCTCTCTCCGCTCTCTCTTTCTCTCTTCCCTTATCTCTCTCTTTCTCTCTCTCTCTTCCCTTATCTCTCTCTCTCTCTCTTCCCTTATCTCTCTGTCTCTCTCTCTCTTCCCTTATCTCTCTCTCTCTCTTCCCTTATCTCTCTCTCTGTCTCTCTCTCTCTCTCTCTTCCCATATCTCTCTCTCTCTCTCTCTTGCTCTCTCTCTCTCTATTCACTGTCATTGAAACTCTACTTTCTCTTCTCCCTTTTAGAGAGGAACATCCACCACAACATGTCGTCATTTAACGAGTCAGTGGGTCTGGGCTATCTGAAGACCAACGCCATCGAGTTTGTCAAGTATCCTTTGGTCCAGTGTCAACACTCACACAGCATGCGAATACACACAGACAACGCAGACACAACGAAGAAACATTAAAACATCCAAAATAAACGATCCCAAAAATACATTTGTCCAATATTTCCTGACCTGTAAAGTAGTCGTCCATAGTCCGTCATGCTGCTATTTATCTTAATGGATGACTGCATTAAAATCAACTGACTCCTTTGATTTTTCTAGACCGCAACAAAACCAGTATCCATAGTGGGACCTCCCTGGACCAGATCTGAACTGTTGTAGCAGTTTTAGGTCACCCAGATATGAGCCATGACAGGGATGGGCCAGACGATCCTGTACTTACACCTTGTTTGTTTTAAAGTCTCCATCTGTGGAAAAAACTGCTCAAGTTCCTCTGGGAGAGACCGATGTGCCTTTGGAATGGGGAACACACACACACACACACACACACACACACACACACACACACACACACACACACACACACACACACAAATTCCAGTGGGAATGCAGGACCCAAGCTGTTACCTTCTAAAAATAGGCCTGCGGTCTGTTCGACTCGCTACACACACACACACACAGACCCCTGTCTCAACCTCCAGACCTCAGGTGGTGTACGGTACTGTGCAACCCTACAGAACACACACCATACATACTCTCACGCAACCACCCGCAACTTCCACACACACACACACACACACACACGAACAAGCGCTCTCACACTGTATCTGCGTTATGTTCCCGAACATTGGCGTCCAGCTACAACAAGCGTCAGATGAGTCGGATCTACCCGAAAGGAGGCAGGGTGGACTCCAGTAACTACATGCCTCAGATCTTCTGGAACGCAGGCTGCCAGATGGTCTCCCTTAACTACCAGACCCCAGGTACTGTAGCATGTTAACCGCACCGCGCAGACAGGCTCACACTGTAAATACAAAACGCACGCCGATTCACACGCGACACACACCCCCTCACATAACCCTATGCCGCTGTCAATCCCGAGGGACGAGGGATGCAACACACGCACACACACACACACAAGCCCTAGGTAGTATTTGCTTCCTGTTCATGGTGAGTCATTTTACCCCCTACAACACACATGCTCTCACAGACACACTCTCTCTCTCTGTCTCTCTCTCTGTCTGTCTCTGTCTCTCTGTCTGTCTCTGTCTCTCTCTCTGTCTCTCTCTCTGTCTGTCTCTCTCTGTCTCTCTGTCTCTGTCTCTCTGTTTTTCTCTGTCTCTTTCTCTCCCTCCCTCTCTCACTGACACACACACACAAACACACATTCTGTAGTTAGCAGATGCTGCCCCATGTCTGAGGGCAATGGGGTTGGAACATATGGCCCCCTGTGAGTGGGCATGTGTAGGGCTGGAGGGGGGTGAGTGCCGGGGGGGGGGGGAGACAGCAGAGGGAGAAGAGATGGCAGTGAGGTGGAAAACCCTCCTCTCTTCTCTCTCCCTCTGGGATTTGCAACAGCAACATAGTGGTTGAAGAGGTCAACATGTCACAAATGAATTGAATCGACCTGAATAATGTCATCTGCGTTGGCGTAATGTGTGTGTCCGCTTCAAGAGGAGTACGTGTGTCCGCACGTGACTGTGTGTGTCTGTGATTTCCATTGTAATGGCACCTAAACAGACCCTCCCTTTCTCTCTCTCCTGTCTTAGATCTGGCCATGCAGTTGAACCAGGGAAAGTACGAGTACAATGGATCCTGTGGGTAGGTGTTACTGCCGTTCCTTTTCCTTTCTCCCCTCTCCATCCCTCCTCGTCCGCCCGTCCCTTTCTCTCCTCTCTGAAAGCTCATCAATTAGCGCGTGTCGCATCTCATTAGTGGCCGCCGGCGGCGATCGTAGCTACCGTCCTCCTCAGAGCCAATCAGGTGGCAGGAGCCGGCGCGCCTCTCGCTCTGCCACTATCTCACTGATGGGGCTCCCCGCTTTCCTCCTCTTATCCTTTCTGACCCTTTCTCTCTCCCTCCTCTCCTGTCTCTCTGCCTCTGTCCTGGGGCTAGGCTTTCACCCCTCATGTCAGATATTTCATATGGGAGGAGATCAGCAATGACAGAAACACCCCCTATCTCTTAATGCGCTTTTAATGCCGCTCTCACCCTTAACTAATGTCTCACACACACACACACACACACACCCCTATCTCTTAATGCTTCTTCTAATGCGACTCTCACCCTTAACGATTGTCAGATTCATACGCACACTATACATGTAATATTGACCCTTCTCGCTCTCTCTCTGTCTCTCTCTTTCTCTCTCTCTGTCTCTCTCAAACACACACACACACGCATACAGCGTCTCCTAATGCGTCTCCCGTCCTAACCCAACTCCCGAACACGCAGGCTAGGATCACATCATCAGGACATCAGGCTGACTCACTGTAACCGTGTGAGCACTAATGCAAATTATATCGCTCTAATGATCACTTTTGTACTCGCTGGTACAACCACCAATCTATGCATCTAGCTATCTCTACAACACGATTTGGACGTGGCTCTTGTACCACACATTTGTAAACACTGTACTAGCGCGTTCCAGAAAGTGTTTAAACGTAGAGTCAAGAGTGTGTGTTTTGACCCCGCTTGGCCACCGTCCCTCCGCTCTCTTCCACCAGGTATCTGTTGAAGCCAGACTTCATGCGTCGCTCAGACAGGATGTTTGACCCCTTCTCAGAGACACCTGTGGACGGGGTCATTGCTGCTACCTGCAGTGTACAGGTACGAGGTTATGGGGTTCAAAGTTCACAGGACAGAGAGGGAGATGGAGGTAGTTGGCGTGTGTTGTAGTTTATCTGCACATAATCACTATATAAAGAAGAATCCAAGAGAGGAAATAGATGTGCTGCGAAGATTAGAGAAACCTGAATCTCGCTTGTGTGAGAGAGAAAAAAGTAATGGCCAAAAAAAGTGAAATACATTTTTTGAAGATGTATTTTATTGTATTTTATTGTATTCTATTGTATTGTTGTTTAACTGGATGTACATGGTCCCAGGTGTTCTCTGGTCAGTTCCTGTCTGATAAGAAGATTGGGACCTATGTGGAGGTGGACATGTACGGGCTGCCCACGGACACCATCCGCAAAGAGTTCCGCACGCGCATGGTGATGAACAACGGCCTGAACCCCGCCTACAACGAAGAACCGTTCGTCTTCCGGAAGGTACGGAGGAGGCGAGGGCGGAGGGATGGGAGAGGAAAAGAGAGGGAGGGAAGGCGACAGAGGGGACAGATGGGAGGGAAGAGGAGAGGAGAGGGGACGGGAGATGACAGGGGGGTGGAAGAGAAGGAGGAGCGGCGCGAAGCATGGAAGAGGAGGAAAGAGGGATTTAGAGGGGAGAGACTGAAGAAATGCCTGGCAATAGAGAAGAAGAAAGGAGAGAAGAGGGGAAACACGTTGTGTTTGGAAAGGTACAGGAAAGAGGGAACAGACAACATGAGTTGGAATAGGACGGAAGAGAGAACAAATAGTTCAGAGGTGCATGGCGGTTTACTGGTAGGTACTGTCTTGGAGCTGAACACCGGAGGGAGGGAGGGAGGGAGGGAGAGTTGATTGGGGTGGAGCTGATGTACCATGTGGTACTCAGAACTACTCAGTGTGTCTTTACTGCAGAGAAAGAGAGGAGAGGGGGAAGAAGGGGGAACAAATGCATACTATGAGAGAGATGGCAGGACAAAGAGAGAGAGAGAGAAGAGAGCAAATAGAGGAAGAGAAGGGTACAGATATACAGTGCACTGAGCGACAGAATGGGGATAAGAGGGAGAGAGAGAGAGAAAGAGTAGGAGGGTAAAGGAGCGAACCAGGGAGAGAAGGAAAAATGAAGAAAAGAAACAAAAGGAGAAAGAAAGAATAAAGGAGAGATGGAGGAGAAAGGGAGAACGGAGAAGGAGAGCGAGAAGGACGTGGAGAACAATAGAACGGGGAGGGGGGGGGGAGTACGAATGTGAGGGGGGAGACTGGCTGGTCGTGCGCTTGTGCGCGGGCGTGTGTGTGTGTGTGTGATAGTGCTGCTCTCAGCAGAATAAGAAGTCTCTCAGCCATGACTGTGACTCCAGCTCCAACACACACCATCAATCACAGCCTGCTGCCGCAGTGCTTCGGGAGACGTACACACACACACACACACACACACACACACACACACACACTGTCATCAGGAGGGCCATCTCACACGGTGCTGGAAAAATACATTCAGAGTTGCACGCACTTATACACAGACAATTACACATGTTTAGACATGCGCACACACACACACACACAGGTTATACCCATTTCTTGACTGTTCGTCTCCTTTATCTCTCACCTTCTCTCTCCTCCCATTATTATTCATCCCTCTCTTTCTCTCGCTCTTCTCTTATCTCCAAATGCAAGGCCATTCTACGCGCGCACACACACACCCATTCCCTGGATGTGTGTGTGTGTGTGCTTGCAGATGAGTTGATGGTTCTGTAATGTCCTTGTCTATGGGCTATTGTTCTAAACATACACAGTATAAAGCCTAGTTACAGTATGTTATCATCACTGCTGGGTATATACTATTATCATCGCTGTTCTGTATCCGTCTGCGAATGTCTCTCACACTGTGTGTGTGTGTGTGTGTGTGTGTGTGTGTGTGTGTGTGTGTGTGTGTGTGTGTGTGTGTGTGTGTGTGTGTGTGTGTGTGTGTGTGTGTGTGTGTGTGTGTGTGTGTGTGTGTGTGTGTGTGTGTGTGTGTGTGTGTGTGTGTGTGCCTCTTATAGAAAGTGCTGAATGAAAATCCAGTCCTCATAACATGTTTCTACTGTATATACTCTGACTCATTATAATGAAGAAGGAATTCATCTGAACTCTCTCTCCCCCTCTCTCTATCCCTCCCTCCCACTCCTCCCCTCCGTCTCGCTCTCTCACTATCTCTCTCTCTCTCTCTCTCCCCTCTCTTTCTCCCCCTCCCACTTTCCCTATTTCCCTCCCTCTCTCTCCCCCTCTCTCTCTCTCCCCCTCTCTCTATCCCTCCCTCATTCTCTCCTCCCCTCCGTCTCGCTCTCTCACTATCTCTCTCTCTCTCTCCCCCCCCCCCCCTCCCACTTTCCCTATTTCCCCCCCTCCTCTCTCTCTCTCTCTCTCTCTCTCTCTCTCTCTCTCTCTCTCTCTCTCTCTCTCCCCTCTCCCTCTCTCTCTCTCCCCGTCTCTCTCTCTCCCCTCCTCTCTCACCCAGGTGATTTTACCAGACCTGGCTGTGCTGCGCATAGCTGTGTATGATGACAATAATAAGCTGATAGGTCAGAGGATTCTACCATTGGAGGGTCTACAGGCAGGATACAGACACATCTCTCTACGCAACGAAGGGAACAAGCCTCTGTCTTTACCCACCGTTTTCTGTAACATAGTACTCAAGACCTACGTACCCGAAGGCTTCGGAGGTGAGGAGACACACACTGACACACACTCCCTTGCTAATACAAAGACGTGGGTTAGGGGCAGAAGACTGTGTGTGTGTGTGTGTGTGTGTGTGTGTGTGTGTGTGTGTGTGTGTGTGTGTGTGTGTGTGTGTGTGTGTGTGTGTGTGTGTGTGTGTGTGTGTGTGTGTGTGTGTTTGTGTGTGTGGGGCTTGGTTCTTCTATCTTTCTGGGGACCTAAAATCCTCAAATGCCCCCACAAGGATAGTAAAATAAGGAAAATTCTCCCTCGTGGGGACTTTTCCCACATCCCCATTAGGACAAAAGCTATTTTAAGCTTAGGGGTTAGGTTTAGGGTTACAATTGGGGTTAGAATTAGGGTAATGGGTTAGGTTTAGGGTTATGGTAAGGTTTAGGGTTAGCGGTTAGGGAAAATAGGATTTTGAATGTAAATTAATTGTAGGTCCCCACGAGGATAGAAGAACATAACGTGTGTGTGTGTGTGTGTGAACCCCTATTGGCCTAAATACAATACAGATGTGTCCTACTGAACTTTATTGACCTCTATATTATTCAGTTATAAACACTTGAGTATGGAGACCTTATTAGCCCATACTGAATGGACCTCTGTGTGTGTGTGTGTGTGCGTGTGCTGGGAATATGAGCTTCCATTGTCCCTTCCTCAGCTGGTCCTTTCTCTCTTTTTCATACCACACACACAAGGTCCAATTTATATCTGCATTCAATGTATTCATAGTAGATGCTGAAGTGGATGTAGAAGGATCTGGGGAGAGGGAAGGAGATGGGAGAGGGAAGACAGGAGAGGAGAGGGAGAAGAAGAGGAGGAGAGACGGAGGGAAGGGCACAAGCTGGGTGTCCCTCCTTCACTCCCTCCTTCCTTCCTTCCCTTTGGGTGTCCAGCCCAACAGTGTATTCTACATCAGAAGTAATGACACAGAGCAAATGATGATGGTAGCAGAGCCAGTGTAATAGCCACTTCTAGACAGACGCCGGCATGGAGATACACAAGATTGACTAGTCGTTAAGCCAATCCCAGGGGGCATGGCCCAGGCAGTCGTTATGACGACAACCCATAAGCAGTGTTGAAAGGATGTGTGAATGTTCCGTATCCAAATAGAGCCGGCGTCATTTTCCGTCTTTTGCAGTAGGCTTCCATAGTATGTACTCAAACGTATACCTGGGCAGGTGTCTTTCTGGGTATTGACTGTGTTTAGTCTTTGAACGACGACGGAAGCTCATTGGGAGTTATCAGACTTCTCCAAGTACGTCAACTTGGACATGACAGCACGTTAGTCTTTTCCTGTGTGGTCTAGGTCCGTGACGATACCAGTATCGCGGTATTTTCTTCAAATGGCGAAACTGAAAACACGAAGTAGACCAAACTCTTCGGTCCTTTAATTAAAAACCTGCTGCATGTCAAATATTGCGTGCTATAGCTTGAAAGATAAATACACGTGACTCTGGATAACAACATAAAGAAGTTAAATCCGCTTTGTGTTTTGTTTTCCTCGCAACGATACCGACGAGTATCGCGATGCCCGGTATCGTCCCGGCCCTAGTACAGCCCAGCTTATTGATGAATCTCCTGTCTTCTCTCTAGCCATCGTGGACGCCCTGTCGGACCCAAAGAAGTTCCTGTCCATAGCAGAGAAGAGAGCGGACCAGATGAGAGCTCTGGGGATTGAAACGGTACCGACACCTGTTTGATCAATCACTATTGGTTTTGTTAGCCTCGTACTGTATACCCACTCTAGCCAACTGTTCTATTCTTGGCTACAGCGCACACAGTATATCATCACTGTATGGGATAAGTCTTATGTTGGCGTATGTTGAATTGCTTTGGCTACTGGTTTAGTAGTCTTAGTAGCTACCGAGCTCTGTCACTTGTAAGGTCCTTGGATAATAAAATGTTCTTAGGGTGGGGTAGGTAAAAGGTCAAATATCACTCAGTCTCCATTTATATGGAAATGCAATAATGACTCTTTTTTTTTTTTTGCAAAGTGCGTGAGAAAGCTTTCCATCCATAGTCCTGAGACACTCTCTCTGCCTCTCTCTCTCCTCCCCCTCCCTCCCTCTCTCTCCTCACCCTCCCTCCCTCTCTCTCCTCCCCCTCCCTCTCTCCAGAGTGACATAGCGGACGTGCCAAACGAGAGTTCGAAGAACGACAAGAAAGGGAAGGTGAACACCAACGTGAAGACCAACGTCACGCCACAGACCAGCTCGGACCCGGCTCAGTCCTCTAAGTCTGCCCAGAACAACACCACGGAGACCAA